>NC_069500.1:669722734-669992734 GCF_027579735.1 Bombina bombina | reverse complement strand
ATAATTCTGAACTCCCTGTATGTATATATATATATATATATATATATATATATATATAGAGAGAGAGAGAGAGAGTGAGAGAGAGAGAGAGAGAGAGAGAGAGAGAGAGAGAAATATATATATATATATATAGAGAGAGAGAGATATATATATATATATATATATATAGATATATATATATAGAGAGAGAGAGACATATATATAGATATCTATATATATATATATATATATATATATAGATATATATATATATATATATATATATATATATAAATATATATATATAAATATATATAAATATATAAAAATAAATATATATAGATATATAGATATATATATATAGAGAGAGATAAATATAGAGATAGATAGATATAGATATCTATATATATATATATATATATCTAGATCTATAGATATATAGATAAATATATATATATAGATATAGATATATATATATATATATAGATAGAAAGAAATATATGGATAGATAGATATATAGATATATTGATAGATAGATATATATATTGATAGATAGATAGATATAAATATACAAATATATATAGTTAGATATAAATATACAAATATATATATAGATAGAGATATATATATATATATTTATATATATATAGAGAGAGAGAGATATAAGAATAATTATTGAGAAAAATATGCAGACCAATAATGTATAGTGCTTTGTATGTGTGAAGGGAACCCCTGGGAGTTCGAAGTAACGGGAAGGGGACTTGACCGTTGGAGGAATTAGGCCTTGGGTGTGATTGGTTATTTACTGTAGGGGGCGGGCTTAGCACGCGCTGTTACGCATTTAAAGAAAGAGCGGGAGAATCTGTCATCAGAATAATTATCAAACCTTTCTAGAAAGTGCTGTGCTCAGTTAGTAATTCTGCGATGTCGCATTTTGATGCGATTTTTGACCAACTTAAGTTGGAAGCGGCAAAAATGGGCCCTACCTGGCTCGAAGAAAAATTACGTCCATTGCTTAGCCCGGTCGTCGAACCCAGAGTGGATATCGTTGAGGTGGCTCCGAAAACATCGAGGCGTTCGAGGCCTCCAGTTCGTTCTGATGCTGAAGGGGGTAATAGCGGTCGGAGAAAATCCAGCCCCAGCCCGGGGTTAAAGGCGTCTGTGAGGAAGAAGTCAAGTTCGAGCTCCGGAAGTCGGCAGACCGGAGCGGAGTTTGCTGATAATGTGACGCAGTCCGGGAGCACTTGTTCCATTACGGAACAATTCACTGAGCCTGTAATGAAGGGTGATTCTTTGCCTAAGGGTAAGACGGCCAATTTAGGCCAGAAAGTAGTAATTAGAGGGAAAAAGCAAGCTAGTAAAAGTGACGGCCTGCCGAGGCCTATTTCTCTGTGTGAGGGTAATGAACAAGCGAGTATATGTAGTTTAGGTAGCGCCTTAATGAAAAAGAATGGTGAGGGTTTGATTGTATCAGGGCCGATTGAAATACCTCAGGCAGTTTCAGAACAGTTACATAATGTTTCTAAGTCGGCTCATTTTTTAAGACCTTGCAATAATACGGAAAATCAGGCTTATCGGGTGTTAGACGAGAGGGTTGAAAGGCCTGAAGCCAGCGATAGTCATCATGATACCGAGGTTGATAACGGTGTGGTAGAATTAGATTTATATTTAGATTCTTCTGAGGAGGATTTTATTCCTCCTTCTCCCAATGTAGTTAACACTATTAGCCAGTTTAATACGTCAGTCAGGGTCACGGGTGATCCAGTTTTAAAGGGCGAGTTAAGAAATTTGAGGAATAGGAATGTTGAAGTAATTAAAAATTTACCTGTCACTAATGATGTTTTTCTTTTAGATGGGAATGAAACTGGGTCACGGCCTGAGAATTCCCAGGGTCTTTTAATGGTGGGAAATGACGGCCTAAGTGGGGAGGCTTATGGCCTTCAGGAATCTTGGACGGAAAATATCAGGCTGGATATTGAGGACGGCGTTCCAGGGGTGGAACGTTTTAATGCAAAGGGAGAAGAAACAAGGGTGAGTACGGCCAACAATTTTAATGTTGGTCTTCAGGGCATGATGGGTCAGAGTATTAATAATACATGTCATAGCTCGGTTAACTCTGTTCAACGTCCAAACAGGTCTGGGATTGGGAGAATACAAGGTAGAGGTAGACAACGCAAGAGGTATGGGGATTTAAGGGGAGAAGGGTTTGAGGTCCCATCAGCTAAGAAGGGTAAGGGTGTTTCAGTGGATAATAGGTTGGGTATGTCTACAGCTAGTAGGGGCATTGGAATTTGGGCACCTTCTGGGGGTTTGTCACATGTTTCTTTTTTACAGACGGAAAAAGGGCAGCAATTAATGACTAACACGGATCCCAGGGCTACTGGTTTCCAGAATACAGAGAAGGTTACGGCTGCATCTCAAAGGATTCAGTCTGCAGTGCCTCAGGACCCGAGTACAGGTAATGAGGGATCCGGTGTTGTGAATCTGAATGTGGGGGTTGATACAGTTGGTGTGCATGCTGATCCCTTATCTATAACTGTTGTAGCAGGTTTAAGGGACTTGTTAGCCAAATTAGAAGGAACAAAAGTCACGGGGGGAGTCGCCAATTCATGGGTTCCCACAGAATTGGTTAACCAAAATAGGGTATTAGGGATTGGTGGTGAGGGAATAAAGGATGTAGGGTCAGTACCTCAATCTCAAATGGTCGGTTTATCTCAGCAAAAGGGGACTAATGTTGATAACAAAACGGATGGGGGTCCTGAGCTGAAGATTGCTGACACGGCTTTGGCCAGGTCTTGTTTGTGTTCTATTGGGCCTTTGGGCATGCATTTGACGGTAGAGTTAAGAGAAAAGATTTACAAGAGAGATTTTATTGAATTATTTTCCCTCCTTCCTCTTGATCAGTCTTTTGAGATACCTGAAGATTCAAAAAAGGATTCGGCCAAGAAGGAAGAGGAGGAAAGGAAAAGACGTTACAGAAAATTACCAAAAACATTTACTAACTGGTTCCAGGCTTTTGTTATTTATGCTAGTGTATTTGCTGTTAAGTTCCCGGATCAAGGAGCGGCCCTCTTTTGTTATTTAGATGAAATTGCAGCTGCTCAGAGAACATATGGTGGTATGGCTTGGTGGTATTATGATGAACAATTTAGACAACGTTTGTCGGTTAAGCCTGAGATGAAATGGGATGATCGTGATATGGGTCTATGGCTAAAAGTGATGACTCCGTTAAGGTCTTCGCAGCCCTTTCGAGGGAGTGCCGGCGGATCTCTTCAAAACGGTTCGTCGGCAACAGCCAAAAAAAGGTTTCTGTTTTGCTTTCAATGAAAAGTTCTGTAAATGGGGAGCATCATGTAAATTCAGACACGAATGTTCTGGGTGTGGTGGATCCCACCCTTCCAGTAAGTGTTTCAAAAAGAACAAATTGGGAGGAACACAGGAGCTCCCTGAAAAAGGGACTAACTCCGGTGAGGCTAAGCGGGATGGAGCTGTGGCTCGTACTTTACGCTAAACAGAAAGGTTGTGGTGATAAGGCCTTGTTGTTGCTACATGGTTTTGAGTTTGGTTTCAGAATTCCATCTTCTGGAGGCGTTGTTCATTACAGGGGTAACCTTAAGTCTGCTAGGGAATGGCCTGAGGTTGTTAGGAGTAAGCTTGAGAAGGAGGTTTCTTTGGGTCGAATGGCAGGTCCTTTAAAAATATCTCCTATCCCCCATTTGCGTATTTCTCCTTTAGGAGTGGTTCCTAAGAAAGAGCCTGGTAAATTTCGTTTAATTCACCACTTATCATTTCCAAAAGGTGGATCTGTTAATGATGATATTCCGGATGAATTATCGTCTGTGTCTTATACATCATTTGACATGGCGGTTAAGTTGGTTAGAGAGGCTGGGCAATTCGCTTTAATGGCTAAAATAGATATTGAGGCGGCTTTTCGGTTACTTCCAGTTCATCCTTCTTCACATTATTTGCTGGGTTGTTGTTTTGAGGGTTTTTTCTACATTGACTTATGTCTCCCGATGGGTTGTTCTATTTCTTGTTCTCTGTTTGAATGCTTTAGTTCATTTTTGGAATGGGTTGTTAAATTCAGGTCTGGATTTTCTTCAGTAGTTCATTATCTGGATGATTTTCTTTTTGTTGGTCCCCATGATTCGGACGTTTGTTTGAAATTAAGGGATTGTTTTTATTCAATGGCATCTGATTTTGGGGTTCCTATTGCAATGGAAAAATCTGAGGGTCCAGTTACGGCCCTTAAATTTCTGGGTATTACAATAGATTCTGAAAGTATGGAATGTAGGCTACCTCTGGAAAAGATTGTGGATTTGTCAGAAATGATTCAGCAATTTTTGGCGGTCCGTAAGGTGACTTTGAGAAAAATGCAATCTTTACTTGGAAAGTTGAATTTTGCTTGCAGAATCATTCCTATTGGTAGAGTTTTTTCTAGAAGAATGTCATTGGCTACGTCTGGTGTTAGTAAGCCTCATCATTTTGTAAGGATTAAAAAAGGTCACAAGGATGATTTGAAAGTTTGGTTGGAATTCCTTAAAAATTTTAATGGTGTTGCAATATTCATGGAAGCTAGGGTCTCTAATGTTGATTTGGATTTGATAACTGATGCAGCTGGGGGTGTTGGTTTCGGGGCTTATTTTCAAGGGCATTGGTGCGCTGAAGTGTGGCCTCAAGAGTGGGTCAATTTAGGTTTAACCAAGAACCTAGTTTTCCTTGAGCTATTTCCTATTCTGGTGGCTCTGTTTGTGTGGGAAGTGGATTTGATGAATAAATCCATATTGTTTCATACAGATAATATGGGTGTTGTTTCTGCTATTAATTCTTTATCTGCATCATCATTACCAGTTTTGCGTTTATTAAGAGTGCTAGTCCTGAAATGTTTAAGTATGAATGTTTTCGTCAGGGCAAAACATATCCCTGGTAAGCTTAATTTGATAGCAGATTCTTTATCTCGTTCACAGTGGTCTCGCTTTCGAGAGATGGCGCCTCAGGCGGACGTAGTTGGAGCGACGTTTCCCGTCCAACTTTGGAAGCTTGGGACGGAGGATTGGCTGAATTAATTAAAAAATCTTTGGCTCCAGGTACTTGGACGTCCTATGTATCAGTTTGGAAGGAATGGGAAATGTGGTTATGTCAATCTGAAATTAAAGAAGGGTATGATGATGTCACGGGTTGCTTATTGGAATGGATGTGGCATTGGGGAAATGTGGGTTTGTCACCATCTAATATGGAAAGAAGATTGGCGGCCCTTGCTTTTAGATTTCGCTTATTAGGTTTGTCTGATGTTACAAAGGTTTTTTGGGTCCGTCAGGTTCTTAAAGGCTTGAAGAAAAAGACAAAGGTTAGAGATAAGAGAAGACCTATTACATTTTCTTTACTTCAAAAAGTTTGGGTGGTATTAGCAGAGATTTGTGCATCAAGATTTGAATTAATATTATTTAGAACGGCCTTTGTATTGGCCTTTTTTGGGGCATTTAGAGTTTCGGAATTGGTAAGCCCTAGCAAAAAAGTGTCAGGTGGTTTACAAAAAGAAGATGTATTATGGAATGATAACAGAGTAGAAATATTACTGAGAAATAGTAAAACGGACATATATGGGAAAGGCAAGAACATAGTGCTATTCCCTAGCGGTGGTGAAATATGTCCATGTCAGGTAATGATGCTTTATGGGTCCATACGGCCTTTGCAGGATGGCCCTTTGTTGGTTCATTCAGACGGTTCTTTTTTATCACAATATCAATTTAGAGCCATTTTAAGAGGTTCAATTGTTTTATTGGGTCTTAATCCTTTAGAGTTTGGATCTCATTCTTTCCGGATTGGAGCTGCTACTGAAGCCGCTATGTTAGGTCTCAGAGAGGATATAGTTAAAAAGATTGGTAGATGGGGTTCAAGTCGTTATAAATCTTATGTTAGGCCTGATTTAAGGATATAAAAAAAAAAAAAAAAAAAAAAAAAAAAAAAAAACCTTGAATAGAATGTATGTTTTGGAATGTTTGAGTTGTAATCATCCTGAACACTCCTTTTTCTCTTATTTTAGGTGTAAAGATCGTATGGGTGATGGGGCATTCGTTTATATACTGGGCCAATGCTGAGGCCAGTAAGAAAATGGGCGGCCTTCAGCTTGGGTGTCCTGTGGATCAATGGGAGGTCAAATGGTTTGGGATTAGGGGGATGTGCTGGGAACTCTTTTTTCCGTTGTTTCTAGATTTTGGCAGAATGTTTCCTCGTCCTCAGGTTTTGATAGTGCATTTGGGGGGAAATGATTTAGGTATGATTCCTCAAAAGGAACTAGTTAGAAGAATCAAAAGAGATCTGGGCAACATAAAGGAACTTCATCCTGAAATCAAAATAATTTGGTCACAGATTACTCCTAGGTTGGTTTGGAGATCAGCGAGGGATTATGATAGGCTAGAAAAGAGTCGTAAAAAAAATTAACAAAATAATTAGCTCTTTTGTTAAGAGGTTGGGGGGAGGCGTAGTTTTCCACCCAGATTTTGAAGTAGATGGGGCTGAGGAATTTTATTTAAAAGATGGTGTTCATTTTAACCAATTTGGGCTGCAGCTATTTATTTTCGATATAAAAGAAGCTTTGGGAAAAATATTGGGTTTGGCGGGACTGGGCTGTTCGGTCAGTCCAGTCGGTGGCGGGGGTGCTAGTTCCCAGACAAATATGGTACGCAATATGGCCAAGTGATTTGGAGGATTTTAAGTAGTTGCCTCTCCATGGGGTGAGTGGACAACTGGTTTTATAGGGGCAAGGGGTTCCCTATTAAAGTTTAGGTGTACTTGGACGGACTCAACAGGGATATAGCTGAGTCCAGTTGTTGAATAACGGCCATCTTGTTTTTGTGGGTTTGGGAACTAGCACCGCTGTGGTTTATGTTTTATTTGTCAGTAATGTTATTTATGAACATCAGGTATGTTCTGTGGAAAAATGTTTGAAAATGTTTGAAAATATTTATTACTCAATATTTAAATTGTGTTGTTAATAAAATGGCTGCGGCCAAATTTTATACCAAAGCTGTGTGTAACTCTTTTATTTATGTTATTATTTTAACTTATAATGGTTATAAGATTAAGGCCGGGGATTGACGACTTTAAAGGTCAGGGAACCCCTGGGAGTTCGAAGTAACGGGAAGGGGACTTGACCGTTGGAGGAATTAGGCCTTGGGTGTGATTGGTTATTTACTGTAGGGGGCGGGCTTAGCACGCGATGTTACGCATTTAAAGAAAGAGCGGGAGAATCTGTCATCAGAATAATTATCAAACCTTTCTAGAAAGTGCTCCCTCCCTCCCTCCCTAATCTTTGTTTTCCTTCCTTGTTCGTGTTTGTCGCAGCAAGGCGGGGGTGCTAGTTCCCAGACAAATATGGTACGCAATATGGCCAAGTGATTTGGAGGATTTTAAGTAGTTGCCTCTCCATGGGGTGAGTGGACAACTGGTTTTATAGGGGCAAGGGGTTCCCTATTAAAGTTTAGGTGTACTTGGACGGACTCAACAGGGATATAGCTGAGTCCAGTTGTTGAATAACGGCCATCTTGTTTTTGTGGGTTTGGGAACTAGCACCGCTGTGGTTTATGTTTTATTTGTCAGTAATGTTATTTATGAACATCAGGTATGTTCTGTGGAAAAATGTTTGAAAATGTTTGAAAATATTTATTACTCAATATTTAAATTGTGTTGTTAATAAAATGGCTGCGGCCAAATTTTATACCAAAGCTGTGTGTAACTCTTTTATTTATGTTATTATTTTAACTTATAATGGTTATAAGATTAAGGCCGGGGATTGACGACTTTAAAGGTCAAGAATAAATATATATAGTTTTAAAAAAAATCATCTCCTAAAATGATAGACATAAAATATATATTATAACAAAGAATGTTGGAGAAAAGAAAATCAGGATAAGGTTTGTATATTGATGCTGTAGCATAATAATTGTCAATAGACTAAGTGAGAATAACATATATATAAAGGGAGGTGGGATTTACATATGATAGAATCAAATAATCATTATTATCATTATGTAAATATTGAGTTTTTTATTATGAAAGCATAATCAAGGTTTATAATGGAACATTCATATCTATATTAGCGATGGCAATTTCAGATCAGTTGAAACGTTAATATTTTCATAGATTTCTAGTTCCTCAATAAATAAAGTTTATTTTGTTGTTTGATTGTGCTATATGCTGCAAATATTCTTTCCCGCATTAGCTACTTAACAAAATAATGCAAATTAGAATAAAGATAAAGATTGACAGATTCTAGAAAAAAACATTGTGAGGTAAAATATTTAATATGTGAGATGCTCTGCGGTATCATAATTACCGGATAGTTATTTTGGTAGCGCTTTTTCGATTATCAGAGTGCTAACAATACAATGAACTTGTAGAACAGAGAACGCATGCGCGTAACATGAACGAGCATGCCATGGATGATACGCTGTTTGCGTAAACGCATGCGCAGAAGATGTCGATGACGATATAGAAAAGGGGCTGGACGCCATGGGGTTAAAATAACGATTGGATTGAAAATATGTCAATCACTAAAGGCACTATGGCGGGCGGATTGAAGAGTAGAAACGGAGCGGGTCAAAAAAGTAAAATATCTCAATTACTATTGTATTTGCATATATTTTGATAAATGAACATCATAATTATTTTGGGTGATAGATTGGAATTGCGTATACAGAGCGCTAGACTTGACCTTCACTTTAAATGTTTTTTCTTAAATAATTTTATTTTAAGATCTATTTAAAAAGCTAGGTAGAAGTGATCAACTTTGTTTTTTATGTTTAAGTGCTTGTATCTGGAAGCCCACTACCAGGAGCACATCAATTTAACGTTTGGGGCTAAAAGAACCAGATGCAAGTATATTGCAAAAATATTTGGAATGGATGTTTTCCTGTGGAAAATAACATTTCTGGCTATCTATTGTAAATGTGGAAAGTTGCGGCTACTTTCTTTTGGGAGATAATATCCCTCTAGAATCTCATTCTAGGGCAAAATCTTGCAAGATTGAAATACACATTTTTTCACAAAGTTTTTAAAAAATAAACTATTATATATATCAGTGATGTGCGGTGACTTCAGAGGCTGGTGAGGCAGTGGCTAGGAATCGGATACGCCTTCATTCTTTAGATATCCTTTGTTGAAGAAATAGCAATGTACATGGGCAAGCCAATCGCATGAGGTATCTATATGCAGCCACCAATCAGTATCTACTGAGCATATTTAGATATGCTTTTCCACAAAGGATATCTGATTTTCTTCATTCTTTTGATATCCTTTGTTGAAAATCATATCTAAATATGCTCATTAGCTACTGAGCATATTAAGATATGATTTTCAACAAAGGATATCAAAAGAATGAAGAAAATCAGATATCCTTTGTTGAAAAGCATATCTAAATATGCTCATTTGCTACTGAGCATATTTAGATATGATTTTCAACAAAGGATATCAAAAGAATGAAGAAATCAGATCATTTGTTGAAAAGCATATCTAAATATGCTCATTTGCTACTGAGCATATTTAGATATGATTTTCAACAAAGGATATTAAAAGAATGAAGAAAATCAGATCCTTTGTTGAAAAGCATATCTAAATATGCTCATTTGCCACTGAGCATGTTTAGATATGATTTTCAACAAAGGATATCAAAAGAATGAAGAAAATCAGATATCCTTTGTTGAAAAGCATATCTAAATATGCTCATTTGCTACTGAGCATATTTAGATATGATTTTCAACAAAGGATATCAGAAGAATGAAGAAAACCAGATATTAGATGTAATTTGGAAAGTTATTTAAAATTGCATGCTCTTTCTAAATGCATATAACGGTTTAAATTGTATAAATATCACCTAGCAATATAAACTAAAGAAGGAAACATAATATAACTTCCCTATAACATATATAGTATAATCTACAGCATATCCATCCATGATACCACAGAACCACCCTGCCAGAATGCCACAGATCCATTAAGCACTGTCACACCATCATACTGTAAAACATAAAACTAACATAACACGGTACTCTTTGACCACCGCAATTATATACCCATACAGTGTCACGCGACGACAAGGCCACCATTTCATCATACAACAATACTGTCACCAACAGCCTGCCTCAATGACACAAAATTAGCATACCAAACATTCATTAAAATCATGAGTGTCTACAGTCACACCAATAATATATAATATCACACAACCTTATTATAATTTTGTCACAGCAAGACACTTACAGTGCCCCCAGGTCCACATCCTGAAAAGCAATGAATAGAGCCCAGGCCTTTGGGTGCATTATTATAATACAACTAATCCACTACTGGACCCTGGCTACCACTTTAGGATAGCCCTTTCCCCCCCATTGGTACCTTGCTGGAAGAGTGGGCTCTCAGCAATCTGCAGCGTAGTTGATTCTTCATGCTCCAGAAGCCGCCGTCCAGGTATTTCGACAAGGAGCTCTGAGTGATTCCCCGGTCCGCGGCATTGTTGTCCATGCTGGAGAGTTCAGCCGCAGCGCCCTATTCACCTCTGCAGTAGGGCAGCACGGTCCGGTCGGGCACACAGTCGCACGCAGAGACTCTCTCAGCAGCAGCTCCCTCCACTACTGAGTCTACTCTTCCCGCCAGTGACAGTGGGCGCAACGTCAAAATGTCACATGGCCCACACCTGTCAATCAGCAGCCCAGCAGGCACGCCTCCCCGCAGTGCTGCTGAAGCTGTGATTGGCTGAGGTGACCTAGCTCATCATGGAGGCGGTTTTGAGAACCGCCTCCATTGGAGCTTGTATCAGGCCCAGGCAAGTCACCAGTGGGTGGCGCAGCTCCTGATCCATGTTGCGCAATTAATGGAGGACAGCGGACCAGCTCACTGCCTCCTAATTGTGCAACAATGGAATATGGATGCTGAATATTTGCACGGCGCATGCGCAAAGCGCTGTAACATAATGAGTAATCCCATGGGGTGGGGGGGTACCCTTGGGGCGAGGGTGGGCATGGCCAACAAAAGAATAAAGTAACAAACACTTTTTTTTTTAATAAATAAGAATAAAAATCTTTTTCTCTCTCATTGGACAGGGTAGGCACTGCCTCCCCTGCCTCCTATTACTGCACGTCACTGATATATATATTTATATATATATATATATATATATATATATATACAACATCCATTGTGGGATCCAGCACTTGCTTCCATAAATTAAACAACTGCCGGGGTGCAATTCAAACTTTGATATTCACAATAAACCTCACAAGAGCAGCACTCTCCGTTTACAAACTATTTAATGATCATTAAATAGTTTGTAAATGGAGAGTGCTGTTCTTTTGAGGTTTATTGTATGTATGTATCTATGTATGTATGTGTGTTTGTATGTGTATATATATATATATATATATATATATATATATATATATATATATATATATATATATATATATATATATATATATATATATATCCCCATAATTATTTTGGGATTGAAAAGTATAAATTCAAATATTGTTTTTATTCTCACTGCACACTGTCCAAAGTGAACAATCCAAACACCTGTAATGTTAGAGGCAGACCTTTTTTTAGGGATTTGCATTTCTTACATCAGGGGGATTTATATTAGAGCATACAATAAAGTATAACACATTTTTAGGTTATTGAAATTCAGAATCCTAAGGAATTTAAGCTAACTCTTACTGTATTGTTTTATCACTCATTCTGAAAGTTCTCGCATCACACAGCAGACATTACTAACAAACCTCTGTGACAGAAACATCACACATTATGTCAAACTCTTTATTACATAACAACAAACTTTACATCTTCTGGTCCTAAGTCTCTATACCTACAGTCTTGTATTGTAATGTATCTGAAATGTTCTCAGAATAAAAAAATCCTACCTGAAACTCTGTCATAGAACAAGGCTATACTGTACTTTTATTGTCATATCAGACAGGTACAATTTTTGAACATTAGCAATGATTCATTCCAAAATTGCCATACATTTTATTTATGCATTAATGCATTAAATTTAGTTTCTGTTCTTACATTCCCACCCAGTGTATTTTGGCATTGCTGTAAAATGTCTTAGATGGTGATTTGGTTTCTACAGTAAATAGAGAGAAAAATGTGATTACCAAATCATGATATTATATGTCAAGCATATACAGAGAACACACATCCGCTAGCTTGTAAGTATTTTATTATTATTATTGTTTTTTTATAGAGCGCCAACAGATTCCGCAGCTATGTTCCAAGATAGGAGTGGTTGTGGAGAAGGTGCAGATTAGATATGTGCATGATCGAAAAATTTGGTTCGGTTCGGATCGATTCGGAGGTTTTCAAATTTCGTTTTGGATCAATTCGAATTCGGAAAACTTTGAATGAATTTGTTTCGGATTCGAAAAAATTTGTCTGGATTCGGTTCGGAAATTCGGTATGTGTGCTGTGTATTAGACTAGTATTATGTACTGTATATTAGGTGTAACCCATAGCAGAGTGATATAACCTAATATACTGTACAATACTAGTGTAATCCATGTCCATCCGAATTTACTGAATAAATCCGAACAAATTTGGATTTATTCGGTAAATTCGGCAGTATTTTAATTCAGAAATTCGGTTCGATACGAATTTTCCGAATCAAACTGAACCGAATTGCACATGTCTAGTGCAGATCTTTAAGGAAGATACATTTTTAAAAAACTGTGTAATATATTATTTTCAATAAAGATTACAGTAAGCAAAAATATAAGAAAAACTCTCAACCATATATGAGACTATATTGATAATTTTTATGGGAAAACAAATTGATTCACTTTACTGAATGTGTAAATGTGCTACACAGTGAATTTTGTTATGCAAATTCTTTAGCAAAAATACAAAACTTATGCAGTCGTATACTCCTATTTTTATTATAGATTCCATGCTTTCTTAACCCTTACATTTCATGTACCTTCTAATAATGGATGCTGCCATGTTGAAACCTAGGTTACACTGCAGGTATTTGAAGGAGACGATACACATGTACAAACGGGTCAGCACTTGAATGTAGAGAGAGATTTCCACATGGTCGCACCCATGACTAGAGGGAGGAGGGAATAACCTCAATCCTTAAATGGACACTGAACCCACATTTTTTTCTTTTGTAATTCAGATAGAGCATGCAATTTTAAGCAACTTCCTAATTTACTCCTATTATCAGTTTTTCTTCCTTCTCTTGCTATCCTTATTTGAAAAAGAAGGCATCTAAGCTATTTCTTTGGTTCAGAACCATGGAAAGCGCTTGTGTATTGGTGGATGAATTTATCCACCAATCAGCAAGAACAACCCAGGTTGTTCACCAAAAATGGGTCGGCATCTAAACTTACATTCTTGCATTTCAAATAAAGATACCAAGAGAATGAAGAAATTTTTGATAATAGGAGTAAATTAGAAAATTGCTTAAAACTGCATGCTCTACCGGAATCATGAAAGAAAAAATTTGGGATCAGTGTCGAAAAAAAAAAGCTGTATTTGTGTATACCTGTCTAATGATTTTCTTAACCCTTTGATGCCTTCAGGACATTCCATGCCATCCTAAGTGTTGGGCTTTAACCCCCTTGGGGTAGCATGGAACTTCCTAACTTTTGCAGCATCCTGCATTCCTGATAGAAGATACTGTAGATATGACTGTGCGACGTGCCTAGCAACGTAGACAGTCCCCCAGGATTCAATCAGCAGCACTGAAGTTACAGGATCAGAGTGACAATCACGTGACTTACTGTTTTTTCTTTTGTTTACATTTGAAACTTGCTTCAGAAGTTAATCACCCCGTCCTGAACGGGTTAAAGCTCCTGTTTAGAAATAATTTTTTACCCTCAATAGAAAATTGTGTAAGCAAGGTATCTTGGGTTTAGACATAATAATCTCTTGAAGAGCAGTCAGCATTTACCCATCTGGTCATTACTAGTTGGATGGTCTTGCTCTCTTGTTGCTGCATGTCCTATGGCAGCTGATTATTTATTACACACACCTTTGATACTTGCTGTTGGCTAGTGGTAGCCATGGTATAGTGGTTTGCTGCAAACAGATGAAGCTGCCAATGATGATCTGTGATGATGATGGATTAAAACACATAGCCAAATGTTAGGAATTGTTAGCATAACTAGCGCCATCTTGTTCTTTCCCGCCATTTTGTCTTAGGCATCCATCTTGTCTAATGAATCTTTTATTATAGTGGTTTATTATGTAGTGAGAAATATGCTGATGTTAGGGAGACTTGCATAGCTAGAATAGCCCTGAGAATGACCCTGACGATGTGCTTGGATGCATTGTTATCTCTACAAGATGTCAAACGGCTTTGATTTGTGCTGGGCTAGGAGGCCCAGAGTTACTGTTATCTGAAGTTAGGTATTTCTGTAGAAATTACTCCCTAACACTCCTTTTCTTCCAATTATATTTTAAATGAGTTTCTTTGTTCTTGCAGAAATACTATGTAAGATGATGTAATTATGAATACGTCACTTGTTAACACTATATGCTGTAACTCTTGGCTATAAAAAGTGCCTTTCAACTTGCAATAAACAGAATAGTTTTTGGATCATTGCTGTGTGGGCTGAGTCTGTTCTAAGGATATCCTTATCAGATAATCTACATCTGCTTCAGGTGGTACAGTGGGCCCGCTGCTTCGGCCTGACCTGACACTCCCCCCCATGAAACCAACACCTTACACCAAATGAACTTCCATCAATGTTACAATGCCTGTTGTGTACTATAGTGATACAACCTGCTTGAGTGAGTAAACTTGTCTAGAAATATTATAGCCGAACTAGCATTGCCAACTTAGGCCTATTAACATAACAAATTGACTTTTCTGGTGTCACCCTAGTTATGTATTTTGAAATAAAAAAATCTATACAATATTTGCAATAGCATACATTATGTTCATTCAACTTTAGTTAGATCCAGAATAATTAGTCTAATATACCAAATGTGCTGCCAGTTATAAAATGTATATGGAAATACAGTCATACTGGAATAAATAAAAATAAAAAAATATCATAGGATATTGAAGGTATTTCTTTCATACAGGTGGTGAGAGTTCACAATCCCTTACTCATGGGAATTACTTCTCTACCTCTAGGAGGAGGCAAAGATTCCAAAACCCCAAGAACTCTATATAAACCCTCCCACCTCACATATACTTCAATCTTTACTTTGCCTTCATTGGAGGTTGCTGAACAATGAAGATGTGCTTTGTAAAGATGGGTCTTAAATCTATGTAAGGCACAGTTCCCCTCAGAGTTCAGTGGTTGTCAGTGGTTGTCGGAGGGACCTACTTGGAATATGGTCTTTGATTCTATGGTTTTGCCTCATATTAAATCCTTCATAGGCCCTCTTAATTCAGTCGCAGGGATTCATCTTCTGCCTCCCTTTACAGATCGACGATATGCTCCTATCTCCATTAGCTCTGCTGATATGTGAAAAAAAGAAAGGGAAAAGAGCGCAAAGCCACTCTAAGTATAAACCGTTTAAAAATAAGCTTTATTATAGATGTAACCAAAACACAGCACACTCACATTTTATAACCTCAAACAGATATGAGGTATTGGAAAAGCGGTGATCGCATATAGTGCTAGTGCAAAGACAGAGACGTGTCGAATGACCACCAATAGGAATCCTGTAGGTCGTTAGGGAATATATCCGTAAACAGGTTCCTTAGGATCTGGCATAAGAACTTCTAAGTACCTTCACACAGTCGCTTACAACATAGGCACCGTGGACGCTTTAGAGCTCCCTCTAATCCGGCTGGAGTGCTTCCAAGCAAGTCTTCCGGGATTGATGGGCGTGGCCTAACACGCTTCAAGAGGTCCTCCTCACTTTGTCAAAGGCTGCCCATCTATCAGACGATCATATGTTTTAAGCATATAGGTCTCCAATCAGAGATTCCGTAATGATACTGGGTGAAGGCGGAGTTAGAGGCAATGTCTTTCCCGCACATTGAAGTATAAACTTGATATCACTTTTCATTAATTTAAAAAATCTATTAATACGCTCAATTAGCACTATTAATAAAATCATAATTTAAGATTAATAAAATCATTATCAAGAATCATGCCATAAAAACATATAAAACAATTGTATATAAAAATCAATATACTATAAATACATTAAAATCTTGAAACACATCATTATCTTAAAGCTGTAGGAAAATACATACAATTAGACAATAGAAAAAGAAAAATTATATTTAAAAAAACCAATAAAAGTGAATTGTATAGGGAATAACAAAAAAATAATTTTTTTGAATAAAAAAATAAATAAATAAATATATATATATATATATATATATATATATATAATTATTAAATATATATCGGAAAACATACATAAAAAGAACCACCAGAAACTAAGGGTGATAGGGACACATAAATAGTAGTCTGTCTATTTGAATTGAATGTTAGTTTTCATTTATTTATTGCACTTATCAGTGGCGTCCATATATATATATATATATATATATATATATATATATATATGTGTGTGTGTGTGTATTTTGTTTAGATTTTGTCCTTTTCAGTCGCAAGGAAACTATATAGATGTTTTTGCACAATTGTTGCAAAAAGATTTGGATATGATTTGTGAGAAAGAGAGAGGATTGTAAAGAGGAATTTGACTAAAAAAGAACAGGAATCCCTCCGCCTTTTAATGAATGACACCAGTATAGTGATTAGGAGTACCAATAAGGGCGGAGGGATTGTTGTACAGGATAGAACAGAATATTTTAAAGAAGCATTTCGTCTATTGGATGAGGAGAAAACATACACTGTTCTTGGTTGCAATCCTACAGAAGGGTTTAAAAGAGAATATGATGCTCTAGTAGAGAAAGGTAGGGGAGAAGATATTTTGAATAAATCTGAATATGAATTTTTGAAGGTGAGGGAGCCAAAATTGGCAGTGTTTTATCATCTCCCCAAACTACACAAGGGGTTGGTGAACCCACCGGGGAGACCGATAATTTTCTGGGGATTGGCTCCTTCACCACAAAACTGTCTGAATATGTGGACCATCTGTTAAAACCTATGGTCCCTTGTTTACAATCATATGTTAGGGATACTCCATATATACTGAATGAATTAAAGTCACTACAATGGGAGGATGGATACATATGGATAACTATGGACGTTACGTCCTTATATACATGTATCCCCCATATTTTAGGGATAAGTGTGGTTGAATATTTTTTCCAGAGATATAACTATATTAATTTAAATAAAAAATAATTCATAAAAGAATCTATGCAGTTTATTTTGGAATGGAATTATTTCTTTCATGTAATTAGCAAGAGTCCATGAGCTAGTGACGTATGGGATATACATTCCTACCAGGAGGGGCAAAGTTTCCCAAACCTCAAAATGCCTATAAATACACCCCTCACCACACCCACAATTCAGTTTTACAAACTTTGCCTCCCATGGAGGTGGTGAAGTAAGTTTGTGCTAGATTCTACGTTGATATGCGCTTCGCAGCAGGCTGGAGCCCGGTTATCCTCTCAGAGTGCAGTGAATGTCAGAGGGATGTGAAGAGAGTATTGCCTATTTGAATACAATGGTCTTCCTCTAGGGGATCTATTTCATAGGTTCTCTGTTATCGGTCGTAGAGATTTCTTCTCCTACCTCCCTTTTCAGATCGACGATATACTCTTATATACCATTACCTCTACTGATTCTCGTTTCAGTACTGGTTTGGCTATCTACTATATGTAGATGAGTGTCCTGGGGTAAGTAAGTCTTAATTTTTGTGACACTCTAAGCTATGGTTGGGCACTTTATATGTAAAGTTCTAAATATATGTCTTTAAACTTATATTTGCCATGATTCAGGATAATCAGTATTCCTTCATTCAGACTGTCAGTTTCATTATTTGGGATAATGTATATGAATAAATATTTTTTTCTTACCTTGAAATTTTCAAATTGACTATTTTTCCCTGCGGGCTGTTAGGCTCGCGGGGGCAGAAAATGCTTCATTTTATTGCGTCATTCTTGGCGCAAACTTTTTGGCGCAAAATTTTGTCATTTCCGGCGTTGCAGTTGACACCGGAAGTTGTTTGTAGTTACGTCATTTTTTTGACACTTGTGTATTCAGACGTTTTTTTGCGCCAAAAAATGTGGGCGTCGGTTTCGACGTCAGAGGATGTGGCGTCATACTTGGCGCCAAAAATATGGGCGTTGTACTTGGCGCCAATAATGTGGTCGTTATTTTTGGCGCCAAAAAATGTGGGCGTCATTCTTGTCTCCGCCTTTTTTTCACATTATTTCAGTCTCATTTTTCATTGCTTCTGGTTGCTAGAGGCTTGTTCATTTGGCATTTTTTCCCATTCCTGAAACTGTCATTTAAGGAATTTGATAATTTTGCTTTATATGTTGTTTTTTCTATTACATATTGCAAGATGTCTCAACCTGACCCTGGATCAGAATCTACTTCTGGAAAGACGCTGCCTGATGCTGGTTCTACCAAAGTTAAGTGCATTTGTTGTAAACTTTTGGTATCTGTTCCTCCGGCTGTAGTTTGTGATAACTGTCATGATAAACTTTCTAATGCAGATTGTATTTCCATTAGTAATAATCCATTACCTGTTGTTGGTCCTTCAACATCTAATGTTCAGGATGTCCCTATTAATGTAAAATAATTTGTTTCTAAATCTATTAGGAAGGCTCTGTCTGTTATTCCTCCTTCCAGTAAACGTAAAAGGTCTTTTAAAACTTCTCATATTTCAGATGAATTTTTAAGTGACCGCCATCATTCTGACTTATCTGTTTCTGATGAGAATCTATCTGGTTCAGAAGATTCTGCTTCAGATATTGACACTGATAAATCTTCATATTTATTTAAGATGGAGTTTATTCGTTCTTTACTTAAAGAAGTGTTAATTGCATTAGATATGGAGGAGTCTAGTCCTCTTGATACTAAATCTACTAAGCGTTTAAATTCGGTTTTCAAACCTCATGTAGTTATTCCAGAAGTTTTTCCAGTTCCTGATGGAAGAAGTAATTTCTAGGGAATGGAATAGTCTGGGTACTTCATTTACTCCTTCTCAAAGGTTTAAGAAATTGTACCCTGTGCCATCTGATAGATTAGAGTTTTTGGACAAAATCCCTAAAGTTGATGGGGCTATCTCTACTCTTGCTAAACGTACTACTATTCCTACGGCGGATAGTACTTCCTTTAAGGATCCTTTAGATAGGAAGCTTGAATCCTTTCTAAGGAGAGCTTATTTATGTTCAGGTAATCTTCTTAGACCTGCTATTTCTTTGGCTGATGTTGCTGCAGCTTCCACTTTCTGGTTGGAGGCTTTAGCGCAACAAGTGTCAGACCATAATGCTTATAGCATTGTTAAACTTCTTCAACATGCTAATAACTTTATTTGTGATGCCATTTTTGATATCATTAGAATTGATGTCAGGTATATGTCTTTAGCTATTTTAGCTAGAAGAGCTTTATGGCTTAAATCTTGGAATGCAGATATGACTTCTAAGTCAACTTTGCTTTCTCTTTCATTCCAAGGTAATAAATTATTTCGTTCACAGTTGGATTCTATTATTTCAACTGTTACTGGGGGGAAAGGAACCTTTTTGCCTCAGGACAAAAAATCTAAAAGTAAATTATGGGCTGCTAATCGTTTTCGTTCCTTTCGTCAGAATAAGGAACAGAAGCCTGATCCTTCCCCTAAAGGAACGGTTTCCGTTTGGAAACCTTCTCCAGTCTGGAATAAATCCAAGCCTTTTAGAAAGTCAAAACCAGCTCCCAAATCCGCATGAAGGTGCGGCCCTCATTCCAGCTCAGCTGGTAGGGGGCAGGTTACGATTTTTCAAAGATATTTGGATCAATTCGATTCACAGTCCTTGGATTCAGAACATTGTTTCACAAGGGTACAGAATAGGTTTCAAGGTAAGACCACCTGTGAGAAGATTTTTTCTCTCTCGCATTCCAGTAAACCCAGTGAAGGCTCAGGCATTTCTGAAATGTGTTTCAGATCTAGAGTTGGCTGGGGTAATTGTGCCAGTTCCAGTTCTGGAACGGGGTCTGGGGTTTTACTCAAATCTATTCATTGTACCAAAGAAGGAGAATTCCTTCAGACCAGTTCTGGATCTAAAAATATTGAATCATTATGTAAGGATACCAACTTTCAAAATGGTGACTATAAGGACTATTCTGCCTTTTGTTCAGCAAGGGCATTATATGTCCACAATAGATTTACAGGATGCATATCTTCATATTCCAATTCATCCAGATCACTATCAGTTTCTGAGATTCTCTTTTCTAGACAAGCATTACCAGTTTGTTGCCCTTCCGTTTGGCCTAGCAACAGCTCCAAGGATCTTTTCAAAGGTTCTCGTGCCCTTCTCTCTGTAATCAGAGAACAGGGTATTGCGGTATTTCCTTATTTGGACGATATCTTGGTACTTGCTCAGTCTTTACATTCTGCAGAATCTCATACGAATCAACTTGTGTCGTTTCTTCAAAAACATGGTTGGAGGATCAATTTACCAAAGAGTTCTTTGATTCCTCAGACAAAGGTAACCTTTTTGGGCTTTCAAATAGATTCAGTGTCCATGACTTTGTCTCTAACAGAAAAGAGACGTCTGAAGTTGGTTTCAGCCTGTCGAAACCTTCAGTCTCAATCGTTCCCTTCGGTAGCTTTGTGCATGGAAATTTTAGGTCTCATGACTGCTGCATCGGACGCGATCCCCTTTGCTCGTTTTCACATGAGACCTCTTCAGCTTTGTATGCTGAACCAGTGGTGCAGGGATTATACAAAGATATCACAAATAATATCCTTAAATCCCAATGTTCGATCTTCTCTGACTTGGTGGTTGAATCACCATCGTCTAATTCAAGGGGCTTCTTTTGTTCGTCCAACCTGGACTGTAATCTCAACAGATGCGAGTCTTTCAGGTTGGGGAGCTGTATGGGGATCTCTGAGAGCGCAGGGGGTTTGGGAATCTCAGGAGGCGAGATTACCAATCAACATTTTGGAACTCCGTGCGATTTTCAGAGCTCTTCAGTTCTGGCCTCTTCTGAAGAGAGAATCGTTTATTTGTTTTCAGACAGACAATGTCACAACCGTGGCGTATGTCAATCATCAAGCTGGGACTCACAGTCCTCAAGCTATGAAAGAAGTATCTTGGATACTTGTATGGGCGGAATCCAGCTCCTGTCTAATTTCTGCGGTTCACATCCCAGGTGTAGACAATTGGGAAGCGGATTATCTCAGTCGTCAGACGTTACATCCGGGCGAATGGTCTCTTCACCCAGAGGTATTTCTTCAGATTGTTCAAATCTGGGGACTTCCAGAAATAGATCTGATGGCCTCTCATCTAAACAAGAAACTTCCCAGGTATCTGTCCAGATCCAGGGATCCTCAGGCGGAAGCAGTGGACGCGTTGTCACTTCCTTGGAATTATCAACCTGCCTATATCTTTCTGCCTCTAGTTCTTCTTCCAAAGGTGATTTCCAAATTTCTAATGGAACGTTCGTTTGTACTGCTGGTGGCTCCAGCATGGCCTCACAGGTTTTGGTATGCGGATCTCATTCGGATGGCCAGTTGCCAACCTTGGACACTTCCGTTAAGACCAGACCTTCTATCTCAAGGCCCTTTTTTCCATCAGGATCTCAAATCATTAAATTTGAAGGTATGGAAATTGAACGCTTGATTCTTAGTCATAGAGGTTTCTCTGACTCAGTAATTAATACTATGTTACAGGCTCGTAAATCTGTGTCTAGGAAGATTTACCTTTCTTGGTGTTCTTCTCATAAATTCTCCTGGCATTCTTTTAGAATTCCTAGAATTTTACAGTTTCTTCAGGATGGTTTGGATAAAGGTTTGTCTGCAAGTTCCTTGAAAGGACAAATCTCTGCTCTTTCTGTTCTTTTTCACAGAAAGATTGCTAAACTTCCTGATATTCATTGTTTTGTACAGGCTTTGGTTCGTATCAAACCTGTCATTAAGTCAATCTCTACTCCTTGGAGTCTTAATTTGGTTCTGAGGGCTTTACAAGCTCCTCCGTTTGAACCTATGCATTCTCTAGATATTAAATTACTTTCTTGGAAAGTTCTGTTCCTTTTGGCCATCTCTTCTGCTAGAAGAGTTTCTGAGTTATCTGCTCTTTCTTGTGAATCTCCTTTTCTGATTTTTCATCAGGATAAGGCTGTGTTGCGGACTTCATTTCAATTTTTACCTAAGGTTGTGAATTCTAACAACATTAGTAGAGAAATTGTTGTTCCTTCATTGTGTCCTAATCCTAAGAATTCTCTGGAGAGATCTTTACATTCTTTGGATGTAGTAAGAGCTTTAAAATATTATGTTGAAGCTACTAAGATTTTAGAAAGACTTCTAGTCTATTTGTTATCTTTTCTGGTTCCAGAAAAGGTCAGAAAGCTTCTGCCATTTCTTTGGCGTCTTGGTTAAAGTCTTTGATTCAAATCCCCGCCTCAAAGGATTACGGCTCATTCTACTAGGTCAGTTTCTACTTCCTGGGCTTTTAGGAATGAAGCTTCTGTTGATCAGATTTGCAAAGCAGCAACTTGGTCTTCTTTGCATACTTTTACAAAATTCTACCATTTTGATGTTTTCTCTTCTTCTGAAGCAGTTTTTGGTAGAAAAGTACTTCAGGCAGCTGTTTCAGTTTGATTCTTCTGCTTATAATTTCAGTTTTTTTCATTATTAAGATTAAAACTTTTGATTTGGGTTGTGGATTATTTTTTCAGCGGAATTGGCTGTCTTTATTTTATCCCTCCCTCTCTAGTGACTCTTGCGTGGAAGTTCCGCATCTTGTGTATCTGCTATCCCATACGTCACTAGCTCATGGACTCTTGCTAATTACATGAAAGAAAACATAATTTATGTAAGAACTTACCTGATAAATTCATTTCTTTCATATTAGCAAGAGTCCATGAGACCCACCCTTTTTGTGGTGGTTATGATTTTTTTTTTTTTTTTTTGTATAAAGCACAATTATTCCAATTCCTTATTGGATATATGAGATTTTGCCTGTTCCTGATGCTGTTTCTGATTTAATTTCTATGGAATGGTCTAAACTAGGTGTATCTTTTATTCCGTCTGCAAGGTTTAAAAAGTTATACCCGTTACCATCTGCAAATCTGGAGTTATGAGAAACTATTCCTAAGGTGGACGAGGCTATTTCTACCTTGGCTAAACAAACTACTATTCCTTTGGAAGATAGTACCTCTTTTAAACACCCTCTTTATTGAAAATTTACATTCTGGTTATATTCTAAGACCTGCTATATTTATTGCAGATGTATCTGCAGCTGCTTCCTATTGGTTAGATAGCCTTACTCAGCAGTATTATTCTGATACTTCTACCTCTAATTTATTGAATTTGCTCTATTCTTTCCAGGAGGGCCCTGTGGCTTAACTCTTGGAATATTGACATGATTTCTAAATCTAGACTGTCTCCCCTTTCTTTTCAAGGAAATAATCTTTTTGGATTTGTTTTAGATTCCATTTTTCTACTGTTAGTGGTGCTTTTCTTCCTCAGGACAAAAAGTCCAAAGGAAAATATAAGTATACCAGTTCCTGTTGTCAGAACAAGGAACAGAAACTTGGTAATTCCAGTGCGGTCTGGAGACCCTCTATCAATTGTAATAATAAGCTTCCAAGTCTGCATGAAGGTGCTGTCCTCTTTCCAGATATTCTGGTAGGGGACAGATTAAAGTTTCTTTGAAGAAGCTTGGTTTCATTATGTACCAGATCCCTGGGTTTAGAATATTATTCCTTATGGTTCTTTGAAAGGTTTCAGATCAAGGCCTCCCAGAGGAAGTTTTTTTTCTGTCCAACGTCCCAAAGAATACTATAAAAGCTCAGGTTTTTCTTCAATCTGTCTCAAATCTGGAAGAAAAGGGAGTGATTGTGCCAGTTCTTTTACTGGAACAGGGGATGGGATTTATTTAAATCTCTTCATTGTTCCAAAGAAGGAAGGTACTTTCAGACCAGTTTTAGATCTAAAGACTCTAAACAAGTTTGTAAGGATTCCATCTTTTAGAATGGAAACTATCAGGGCTATTTTACCTTTTGTTCAGCAAGGTCATTTTATGTCCACAACAGATTTAAGGGATAACAAAACAAAGTAAACCCAGCAAGCCTGGAATTGCCTGATCCGGCTAGGTGCACGTAAGTCCAGCTGGCGACCTCCAGCCATACAATAATGTATAGTAGTAATTCCACAGCACCTTTTCAAAGTAAAATGTCCTTTATTAGCAACACTTAGACAAAAATTATGTGACGTTTCGGGAACGCAGTCCCTTAATCATGCATACCACAAAGCACACCTGTACCTTTACTTAAAGGTGTAGCCAACCAATCACTGATCAGCAAACTTAACACATCCTACTTTACCATTTTACATGTGCAGGTTGTAATAACACTGCCATCTAGAGGATATAACCAGTTTAAACAACAACTATTCCTAAACAGGTACTAAGAGTGCAATTCAAATGTGAATGTACACCATATTAAAAAATATATTAAAAAAAAACATACAAATTATTAAAATTCATCAATACAAAGATTTATCAATACAAAGATATAGAAGCTGCTTTAAAGAAAACCCCAATTTATTGTGAATATACTTAGAGGAAGACTGACAGATCTAATTCTCTATTTAGTCCATTAGGATGCATTGAATCCAATTTATGGATCCAATATGCCTCTTTTTGTTTAAGACTACGTTCTCTATCTCCTCCTCCCCTAGGCATATCCAATTGATCAATGATCTGCCATCTAATTTGATTTATTTGGTGGCCACATTCCAGGAAGTGACAAGCTACTGGGGCTTGAAGATCACCTGTTCTAATATTAGATTTATGTTGGTTAAGTCTTTCTCTCATCTTACGTGTCGTTTCCCCTATGTAAATTTTAGAGCACGGACATTTTATCATGTATACTACAAAGGTTGAATTACAAGTATAATGGGATTTTAATTAAAATTTATGTCCACTTCTTGGATGGACAAATTCACTCCCCTTGATTATAGAATGGCAACTGCCACAATTTAGACATGGGAAACATCCTGAATTCTTTTCAGTAATGTATCTAGTTTTACTAATATATTTAGAACCCATGTCAGACTGTGGTATAGGGGTGATCTGTCATTTGTTGTCAAATAGCAGTCAGTACAATACAGCACAAGTAGATTTCTTTGAGGAATTATTGAGGATTGTATTGTATTATAATTATTTCTTGTTTAGAGATACATGGTACATACAAAAGAAGGGGACAGCCATGGGGTCTAACGTTGCCCCATCATATGCCAATCTTTACATGAGTCATTTTGAAGAAAAGAGTGTATATAGTAATTTTTTATTTTTACAGTATGGAGCCACATGGTGGCGTTTTATTGACGATGTGTTTGGCATATGGTGGGGCAACGAAGACTCATTGAAACAATTTGTCAGTGAACTTAATCAGGAGGTCAATGGTTTAGAATTCACTCTAGCAGCTAGTGAGGAGAGAATGGTGTTTTTGGACACTGTCATATATAAGGAAGGAACTAAATAAAAAATTGATCTCTATCGTAAAGAGACAGATCGCAATACATTACTTAGATACGACAGCTTCCATAATCAAAGACTAAAAAATTATCTTCCAAGAAGTCAGTTAATGAGGGTTAACAAAATTGTCAGTGATAATTCCCTTAGAGATATAAGACTTAAGGAAATGGGAGAGAAATTCCTGAAAAAGGGGGTACCCTGAGGAGTTGGTGATAAGAGAAACCCTCAATATTAAAAATGATTCTAAAACAAAGGGCAAAGGGAAGCATGATGAAAAAAGATTGATAAAAATAGGCTTATTTTTATTTCTCAATTCAATAATCAAAGTGTAAAAAATGGCAGTTGCCATTCTATAATCAAGGGGAGTGAATTTGTCCATCCAAGAAGTGAACATAAATTTAAATTAAAATCCCATTATACTTGTAATTCAACCTTTGTAGTATACATGATAAAATGTCCGTGCTCTAAAATTTACATAGGGGAAACGACATGTAAGATGAGAGAAAGACTTAACCAACATAAATCTAATATTAGAACAGGTGATCTCCAAGCCCCAGTAGCTTGTCACTTCCTGGAATGTGGCCACCAAATAAATGATATTAGATGGCAGATCATTGATCATGTGGATATGCCTAGGGGAGGAGGAGATAGAGAACGTAGTCTTAAACAAAAAGAGGCATATTGGATCCATAAATTGGATTCAATGCATCCTAATGGACTAAATAGAGAATTAGATCTGTCAGTCTTCCTCTAAGTATATTCACAATAAATTGGGGTTTTCTTTAAAGCAGCTTCTAAATCTTTGTATTGAGAAATCTTTGTATTGATGAATTTTAACAATTTGCTTGTTTTTTTTTTTTTAATATGGTGTACATTCATATTTGAATTGCACTCTTAGTACCTGTTTAGGAATAGTTGTTGTTTAAACTGGTTTTATCCTCTATATGGCAGTGTTATTACAACCTGCACATGTAAAATGGTAAAGTAGGATGTGTTAAGTTTGTTGATCAGTGATTGGTCGGCTACACCTTTAAGTAAAGGTACAGGTGTGCTTTGTCGTATGCATGACTAAGGGACTGCGTTCCCGAAACGTTGCATAATTTTTGTCCAAGTGTTGCTAATAAAGGACATTTTACTTTGAAAAGGTGCTGTGGAATTACTATTATAGATTTAAGGGATACTTACCTTCATGTTCCTATTCACCCAAAACATCATCAGTTTCTGAGGTTTGCTTTTTTTGGAATTACATTATCAGTTTGTTGCTCTTCTATTTGGTCTAGCTACAGCTCCAAGGATATTTACCAAGATTGTGGGTGCCCTTTAGTCTGTAATCAGAACTGAGGGTATTGCAGTGTTTCCTTACCTGGACGATATTTTGGTTTAAGCTCAGTCTTTTCCTTTAGCAGAATCTCATACCAAACAACTATTGTCTCTTTAAAATCATGGTTGGAGTATTCATTTGTCAAAGAGTTCCTTGTTTCCTCAGACAAGGATTTCTTTCCTTGGTTTCCAGATAGATTCAGTGTCCATTAATATTTCTCTTACAGATTAGATAAGAGTGAAATTGGTGTCAGCTTGTCTGAACCTTCAGAGTCTCTCTTTTCATACAGTGGCTCAGTGTATGGAAGTTTTGGGTCTCATGATTGCTGCCTCAGATGCAATCCCCTTTGATCTGTTTCACATGAGGTCTCTTCAGCTTTGTATGCTGCGCCAATGGTGCAGTGATTATTCTCAAATTTCTCAAAGGATATTTTTAGATTCCTATACAAGTCAGTCTCTAGCTTGGTGGCTGAATCATCAGTACATTATTCAGTGGGCTTATTTTGCTCTTCCTACCTGGTCTGTGATCACCACAGATGCAAGTCTTTTAGGTTGGGGAGCAGTTTGGGGTCTCTGACAGCACAAGGGGTTTTGAGTCCTTAGGAGGTGAGGCTTCTAATCAATATTTTAGAACTACGGGCTATTTTTAGGGCTCTTCAAGCATGGCCTCTTTTGAAAAGGGAGTCTTATCTCCATTTCCAGTCGACAATGTTACAGCAGTAGCTTATTTCAATCATCAGGGGGAACTCGCAGTTCCCTGGCTATGAAAGAAGTGTCTCAAATTATTTCCTGGGCAGAAACCAAATCTTGACTGATTTCTGCAGCTCATATTCCAGGAGTGATCAATTGGGAAGCAGACTTTCTAAGTCATAAGACTCTTCATCCAGGGTAGTGGTCTCTTCATCAGGAGGTATTCAGTCTGATAGTGGACCTTTGGGGTCTACCAGAGATAGATATGATGGCCTCTTGTTTTAACAACAAACTTCCCAGGTACTTTGCGAGGTCCAGGGATCCACATGCAGTGGCAGTGGATGTTCTAGTACTTCCTTGTTCATTCAAGCCATCTTCCCAGAGTAGTTTCCAAGATAAAGCAGGAGAAATCCTTTGTAATCTTGATTGCCCCAGCGTGGTCATGCAGGGTTTGGTATGCAGATCTGGTACAGATGTCCAGTTGTCCTCCGTGGCCTTTTCCTCTTAAGCCAGACCATCTGTTTCAAGGTCCTTTCTTCCATCCTGATAAAAAGTCTCTCAACTTGATGCTATGGAAATTGAACGCCTAGTTCTGAAACATACAGTAGATGTTTTTCAGACTCTGTTATTGAGACTTGTATAAGGCTCATAAACCTGTGTCTAGGAAGATTTATCACATGGTTTGGAAAACTTACATTTCCTGGTGCAAAGATCATAGTTTTTCTTGGCATTCGTTTTGAATTCCTAGGATTCTTCAGTTTTTGCAGAATGGTTTAGATAAGGGTTTATCTGCCTGTTCTTTTAAGGGACAGCTTTCTGCCCTTTCTTTATTGTTTCACAGAAAGATTGCTAATCTTCCTTATGTTCATTGTTTTGTTTCATATTCAACCTGTTATTAAAGGGACAGTCAACACCAGAATGTTTGTTGCTTTAAAAGATAGATAAACCCTTAATTACCCATTCCCCAGTTTTGCATAACCAACACAGTTATAATAATACACGTTTTACCTCTGTAATTACCTTGTATCTAAGCCTCTGCAGATTGCCCCCTTTCAGTTCTTTTGACAGACTTGCATTTTAGCCAATTAGTGCTCACTCCATGGTAAATTCATGTGCATGAGCTCAATGTTATCCATATGAAACACATGAACTAACACCCTCTAGTGGTACAAAAATGTCAAAATGCATTTAGATTAGAGGCTGCCTTCAAGGTCTAAGAAATCAGCATATGATCCTCCTAGGTTTAGCTTTCAACTAAGAATACCAAGAGAACAAAGCAAAATTGGTGTTAAAAGTAAATTGGAAAGTTTTTTAAAATTACATGCCCTATTTGAATCTTGAAAGTTTTTTTTTGGACTTGACTGTGCCTTTAAGTCTATTTCTCCTCTTTGGAATCTTAACTTGATGTTAAGAGTTTTGTAAGCTCCTCCTTTTGAGCCTATGCATAAGTTAAACATTTAACTACTTTCTAGGAAAGTGTTTCTTTTGGCTATTTCTTCTGCAAGAAGAGTTCTTAAATTGTCTGCTCTTTCCTGTGAATCTCATCATCTGAATTTTCATCAGGATAATGCCGTTTTCAGGACAGCTTTTAATTTCTTGCCTAAAGTTGTTTCTTCTAATAACTTTAACAGAGATATTATTGTTCCTTCTTTGTGTCCCAATCCTAAGAATGCTTTGGAAAGATCCTTGCATTATTTGGATGTTGTCAGGGCATTGAAATATTATGTTGATGCCACTAAGGATTTCAGGAATACTGTTTGTTCTTTTTTCTGGTTTTTGGAAAGGCCAGATAGCCTCTGCTGTTGATTTAGCCTCTTGGTTAAAGTTTCTGATTCACAAGGCTTATTTTGAGGCAGTCTCCTCCCCAGTTCATTCTACTAGGTCAGTTGCCACTTCTTGGGCTTTCAAGAATGAAGCTTCAGTTGATCAGATTTGCAAAGCAGCTACTTGGTCTTCTTTACATACTTTCACTAAATTTTACCATTTTGATGTTTTTGATTCATCTGCAGCAGCCTTTGGTAGAAAGGTTCTGCATGTAGTTATCTCTGCTTGATACTTGTATTTGTTTTCTTAAGTGCATTAAAAAAAAAGACACTTGTAGGGTTGTGGATATATTTTCTCAGTGAAAATGTTATTTATTTATGTTAATACTTCTGGACTTCCACAGTTTGGGTATTAGTTCCTATGAGTAAGAGACTGTGGACTCTGGCCACCTGCATGAAAGAAAACATAACTTACCCTATAAATTCCTTTATTTCATGGTGGTGAGAGTCCACAAGTCCCCACACTTTGCTTAATGTTGATTTTGTTTTTTGAGCACATCTTTTTTCCTTGCTTTATTTCTAGCTCCATTACTTGGCTATTCATTAGACTGAGGTATGTGTGAGGGTTTATATAGTGCTCTTGGGGTTTGGGAAACTTTGCCTCCTCCTAGTGGTAGAGAAGTCATTCTTATGAGTAAGGGATTGTGGACTCTAATCACCATGGAGTAAAGGAATTTATTGGGTAAGTATAAATTATGTTTTTGTATTCCTGCCCCCAGATTCAATTACTATTTTACATATCTTCTGCCCATACTAAGCCAAATTTGACTAAGATCTCAGTTATCACAGTGTCTTGTCAGAAAAGCGTGTGTAAAAATCTGTCTGGATAGGAAATATGTATTTGATGCCTGCTTTGTCGTGAACTCCATAGAAAACAATAGTCTGTAAGTCTGAATTAAATAAGTCTCACATAAGCCAAAAGCTACATGTTAATAGATGTATAATGAATGTGTGACCAGATATAGAACTTTCAGAACAAGTGCTATGCCTGTCATGTTGAAATTGTTGGCTGTTCTGCATTTCATGGCCACCAAGTTTTTCCAATCTGTGTCCAGTGTTGTGGGTGGTATGAGTCAACCTACATTCTCAAGACACCTACTATCAGGTTCCTTGGTTGTTTGAATCGCAACTGCAGAGCTTAATAAAATTATATATGTTTCACAACTGGAGTACAGGCTATTATATCAGCATAGACTGTGTAAACTCAGCGTGATATTTATAAGGTAATGAAGAGAGACTTTATATGGTTATATATTGTAGTTATACCATAAAAGTAATATATCTCTGTAAAAGGAAAATAATGTTAGCAATAACTTTTGGCAGTTAGATAGATTGTGCCCATATAGGTAAGATAACTTTCAGATAATAAACCACTGCGGCGTGAGAGACATGAGATAGAATAATAAACCACTGCTGCGTGAGAGACATGAGATAGACTGAGCTGCAGGTGCTGACAGGGGCGTGACCTGCTGCGAGGCACAACTAACTGAATAATGTTATGCAGCGTGAAATACAAACAGACTCCTTTGTAAGTAGTGAGAGCGGTGATACCCGCTGAGCCAAGTACAGCTGTGTGTGACGTCAGAAAAGGTCTGTTACGGCCCGGTAAGGGAATGCATGAGAAATTCCTTATGATGTTAAAATAAGGCAGATGTTTGTAAGTGTTAGAAGTTATTGCAGAGTGAAAAGTCTATTTAAGAATGTTCAGGTGTAATATGACAATTCTATTAGCCTTTAAAGTAACGCTCCTTAGGAATGGAGAAGTTTTACAAATACCGTAGCTGGAAAGTAGAATCCTTTTCATAGAAACAAAGTATCAAGTCCTGTAGAGATGATATGCTGAAGCAGGGTGTGTTGAATCTTGAATTAGACTCCTTAGGTTTGCAATGTATCAAGTTCTTAATCAATCCTTAGTGGAACCAAACTGCAGCTGGTATTTGTAATCCAGGAGTTAAAGAATCCAGAGAAAATCTTATTCAGATATGGTTTAGCTTAGAAGAAACAGGCAGTGAGTTTTAGCAACAATACTCAACAACTAAGCACTTGTTTGGGGCGTGGTGAAGCCTTAAGTACAGGTGAGGGAGGTGAGTTGGAGCAAAAGGTAAAAGCAGGACTGGAATCCTTACAGATCCCCCACCTCAAGCAAGCCGACCAAGGGTTGGAATTTAGGTCTACTAGGATAGCGTCTATGGAAACGAGCAATAAGCTTCGGAGCATTAATGTGTAAATGAGGTTCCCAAGTGTCATCCTCTGGGGTGAACCCCTTCCAACGTACCAGATACTGTAACTCCCCATTATAATGTCTTGAATCCAAGAGATCATAAACTTCATAGACATCAGTGCCTAATTGAACAGGAGAAGGAGGTAGAAGAGGTGTATCAGGCTTATCTCCTAAGTAGGGTTTCAATAAAGAAACATGAAAAGTTGGGTGGATGGGTATAGAATCAGGTAAATCAAGCCGGACGGCATTTTCGTTGATGATATGTACAATCTTGAATGGACCAAGGAACAATCCAGCAAATTTTTTACTTGGTAAGTGCATTTTAATATTTTTGGTTGATAACCAAACGTAGTCCCCTCATTGAGTATTTGGGTGAAGCTCTACGTCGAAGATCGTAGAATTTTTTCTGTGAAGCCTGAGCATGTTTGATGTTGTTTCGTAAGTGTTGGAAATTTTCAGCAAGGTTTTGTGTTAAAACATCAACAGAAGGTGATTCATGTGTAGAGGTAGTTTGAAGAGTGAATCTTGGGTTAAAACCATAGTTAGCGAAGAAAGGAGTGTAATTTGTAGTGCTGTTGATGGTATTATTATAGGCAAATTCAGCCATGGAGAGAAAAGAAGTCCATTTATTTTGATGATATGAGCAATAGCAACGTAGATATTGCTCAAGCCACTGATTTAGTCTTTCAGTTTGGCCGTTTGTCTGAGGGTGGAAAGCTGTGCTTAAACGTTGATCAATTTGGAGTGCTTTAGTGAGAGCTTTCCAGAAGCGAGAAGTGAACTGGGTTCCTCTATCAGTAGTCAAGATGGACGGTAACCCATGGTAGCGCACAATGTGGTTTAGAAAAAAGTAAGCTGTTTCTATGGAAGTGAGTAACTTATGGAAAGCGATAAAATGTGCCATTTTAGTGAAATGATCAGTTACTACTAAGATGGTAGTCTGTCCTGAACTAGGAGGTAGGTCGACAATAAAATCCATTCCCAAATGAGTCCAAGGAGACTCTGGTACTTCCTGGGGAATTAAATACCCGTAGGGTGGTCTTCTCTCTGGTTTTGACACTGTACAAGTTGTACACTGTTGTATGTATTCTTTTATACTAGTTTTCATTGATGGCCACCAATAACTTCTGGCAATAAGCTCATGAGTGCGTTTGATACCTGGATGTCCAATTAGAGGAGGTTCATGATGTTCTTTGATTATTTTCTGTCTGAAATGTTCTGGAATATATAGTCTAGTATATAGTCTAGAACCATGGAAGTAGAACCCATTCTGCAGAGTTAGACTCTCTAATAGGGTTTGATCCTCTGATGATAAATCAGATTGGTATTCTTTATCTTGTTGAGATAAAATTGCAAGGAAACGAGTAGGAGGAAGAATGCTGGTAGGCGAGTTTTCTTTCATGTAATTAGCAAGAGTCCATGAGCTAGTGACGTATGGGATATACATTCCTACCAGGAGGGGCAAAGTTTCCCAAACCTCAAAATGCCTATAAATACACCCCTCACCACACCCACAAATCAGTTTTACAAACTTTGCCTCCTATGGAGGTGGTGAAGTAAGTTTGTGCTAGATTCTACGTTGATATGCGCTCTGCAGCAGGTTGGAGCCCGGTTTTCCTCTCAGCGTGCAGTGAATGTCAGAGGGATGTGAGGAGAGTATTGCCTATTTGAATTCAATGATCTTCTTCTACGGGGTCTATTTCATAGGTTCTCTGTTATCGGTCGTAGAGATTCATCTCTTACCTCCCTTTTCAGATCGACGATATACTCTTATATATACCATTACCTCTACTGATTCTCGTTTCAGTACTGGTTTGGCTTTCTACTACATGTAGATGAGTGTCCTGGGGTAAGTAAGTCTTATTTTCTGTGACACTCTAAGCTATGGTTGGGCACTTTTATATAAAGTTCTAAATATATGTATTCAAACATTTATTTGCCTTGACTCAGGATGTTCAACGTTCCTTATTTCAGACAGTCAGTTTCATATTTGGGATAATGCATATGAATCAATCAATTTTTTTCTTACCTTAAAATTTGACTTTTTTTCCTGTGGGCTGTTAGGCTCGCGGGGGCTGAAAATGCTTCATTTTATTGCGTCATTCTTGGCGCGGACTTTTTTGGCGCAAATATTTTTTTTTTTCTGTTTCCGGCGTCATACGTGTCGCCGGAAGTTGCGTCATTTTTTATGTTTTTTTGTGCCAAAAGTGTCGGCGTTCCGGATGTGGCGTCAAAAGCATTTAGGCGCCAAATAATGTGGGCGTCTTTTTTGGCGCTAAAAAATATGGGCGTCACTATTGTCTCCACATTATTTAAGTCTCATTATTTATTGCTTCTGGTTGCTAGAAGCTTGTTCACTGGCATTTTTTCCCATTTCTGAAACTGTCATTTAAGGAATTTGATCAATTTTGCTTTATATGTTGTTTTTTCTATTTCATATTGCAAGATGTCCCAGATTGACACTGAGTCAGAAGATACTTCTGGAAAAACGCTGCCTGGTGCTGGATCTACCAAAGTTAAGTGTATCTGTTGTAAACTTGTGGTATCTGTTCCTCCAGCTGTTGTTTGTAATGAATGTCATGACAAACTTGTTAATGCAGATAATATTTCCTTTAGTAATGTTACATTACCTGTTGCGGTTCCGTCAACATCTAATACTCAGAGTGTTCCTGTTAACATAAGAGATTTTGTTTCTAAATCCATTAAGAAGGCTATGTCTGTTATTCCCCCCTTCTAGTAAACGTAAAAGGTCTTTTAAAACTTCTCATTTTTCAGATGAATTTTTAAATGAACATCATCATTTTGATTCTGATAGTGGTTCCTCTGGTTCAGAGGATTCTGTCTCAGAGGTTGATGCTGATAAATCTTCATATTTGTTCAAAATGGAATTTATTCGTTCTTTACTTAAAGAGGTCTTAATTGCATTAGAAATAGAGGATTCTGGTCCTCTTGATACTAAATCTAAACGTTTAAATAAGGTTTTTAAATCTCCTGTAGTTATTCCAGAAGTTTTTCCTGTCCCTGATGCTATTTCTGAAGTAATCTCCAGGGAATGGAATAATTTGGTTAATTCATTTACTCCTTCTAAACGTTTTAAGCAATTATATCCTGTGCCATCTGACAGATTAGAGTTTTGGATAAATAAAAAGAGAGAAGCGCTCAACCTGGAAACGAACAATAGCATAATAGCTTGTTCTATGGCTAGTTACCACCCAAGAAGCAGCCTCTTTTTGCTCAACATGTGCCTTTCACAGAGAAAAACTTTCCTGAAGCATATCAGTCTGATCCTGACTTCACAGTACAGTCCAGCCCCGAAATACCAGGCAATCCTTCTCTGAACGAGAGAAACAGCAAAACCCCAGACGTACGTTTCGGCCTATTGTGGGCCTCGTCAGTGAGGTGCAGCCATATCCCTCTAGGCACACTGTGCAACGGGTCCACGTCTGGATTCCCGCATCACACTTAGGGAGACTTCCCAAAATGTCATAATTTGCATAAATAAAAAGAGAGAAGCGCTCAACCTGGAAACGAACAATAGCATAATAGCTTGTTCTATGGCTAGTTACCACCCAAGAAGCAGCCTCTTTTTGCTCAACATGTGCCTTTCACAGAGAAAAACTTTCCTGAAGCATATCAGTCTGATCCTGACTTCACAGTACAGTCCAGCCCCGAAATACCAGGCAATCCTTCTCTGAACGAGAGAAACAGCAAAACCCCAGACGTACGTTTCGGCCTATTGTGGGCCTCGTCAGTGAGGTGCAGCCATATCCCTCTAGGCACACTGTGCAACGGGTCCACGTCTGGATTCCCGCATCACACTTAGGGAGACTTCCCAAAATGTCATAATTTGCATAAATAAAAAGAGAGAAGCGCTCAACCTGGAAACGAACAATAGCATAATAGCTTGTTCTATGGCTAGTTACCACCCAAGAAGCAGCCTCTTTTTGCTCAACATGTGCCTTTCACAGAGAAAAACTTTCCTGAAGCATATCAGTCTGATCCTGACTTCACAGTACAGTCCAGCCCCGAAATACCAGGCAATCCTTCTCTGAACGAGAGAAACAGCAAAACCCCAGACGTACGTTTCGGCCTATTGTGGGCCTCGTCAGTGAGGTGCAGCCATATCCCTCTAGGCACACTGTGCAACGGGTCCACGTCTGGATTCCCGCATCACACTTAGGGAGACTTCCCAAAATGTCATAATTTGCATAAATAAAAAGAGAGAAGCGCTCAACCTGGAAACGAACAATAGCATAATAGCTTGTTCTATGGCTAGTTACCACCCAAGAAGCAGCCTCTTTTTGCTCAACATGTGCCTTTCACAGAGAAAAACTTTCCTGAAGCATATCAGTCTGATCCTGACTTCACAGTACAGTCCAGCCCCGAAATACCAGGCAATCCTTCTCTGAACGAGAGAAACAGCAAAACCCCAGACGTACGTTTCGGCCTATTGTGGGCCTCGTCAGTGAGGTGCAGCCATATCCCTCTAGGCACACTGTGCAACGGGTCCACGTCTGGATTCCCGCATCACACTTAGGGAGACTTCCCAAAATGTCATAATTTGCATAAATAAAAAGAGAGAAGCGCTCAACCTGGAAACGAACAATAGCATAATAGCTTGTTCTGCCTGGTATTTCGGGGCTGGACTGCACTGTTAAGTCAGGATCAGACTGATATGCTACAGGAAAGTTCTTCTCTGTGAAAGGCACATATTGAGCAAAAAGAGGCTGCTTCTAGGGTGGTAACTAGCCATAGAACAAGCTATTATGCTATTGTTCGTTCCCAGGTTGAGCGCTTCTCTCTTTTTATTTATGCAAATTATGACACTTAGGGAAGTCTCCCTAAGTGTGATGCGGTAATCCAGACGTGGACCCGTTGCTCAGTGTGCCTAGAGGGATATGGCTGCACCTCACTGACGAGGCCCACAATAGGCCGAAACGTACGTCTGGGGTTTTGCTATTTCTCTTGTTCAGAGAGGGATTGCCTGGTATTTCGGGGCTGGACTGCACTGTTAAGTCAGGATCAGACTGATATGCTACAGGAAAGTTCTTCTCTGTGAAAGGCACATATTGAGCAAAAAGAGGCTGCTTCTAGGGTGGTAACTAGCCATAGAACAAGCTATTATGCTATTGTTCGTTCCCAGGTTGAGCGCTTCTCTCTTTTTATTTATGCAAATTATGACACTTAGGGAAGTCTCCCTAAGTGTGATGCGGTAATCCAGACGTGGACCCGTTGCTCAGTGTGCCTAGAGGGATATGGCTGCACCTCACTGACGAGGCCCACAATAGGCCGAAACGTACGTCTGGGGTTTTGCTATTTCTCTTGTTCAGAGAGGGATTGCCTGGTATTTCGGGGCTGGACTGCACTGTTAAGTCAGGATCAGACTGATATGCTACAGGAAAGTTCTTCTCTGTGAAAGGCACATATTGAGCAAAAAGAGGCTGCTTCTAGGGTGGTAACTAGCCATAGAACAAGCTATTATGCTATTGTTCGTTCCCAGGTTGAGCGCTTCTCTCTTTTTATTTATGCAAATTATGACACTTAGGGAAGTCTCCCTAAGTGTGATGCGGTAATCCAGACGTGGACCCGTTGCTCAGTGTGCCTAGAGGGATATGGCTGCACCTCACTGACGAGGCCCACAATAGGCCGAAACGTACGTCTGGGGTTTTGCTATTTCTCTTGTTCAGAGAGGGATTGCCTGGTATTTCGGGGCTGGACTGCACTGTTAAGTCAGGATCAGACTGATATGCTACAGGAAAGTTCTTCTCTGTGAAAGGCACATATTGAGCAAAAAGAGGCTGCTTCTAGGGTGGTAACTAGCCATAGAACAAGCTATTATGCTATTGTTCGTTCCCAGGTTGAGCGCTTCTCTCTTTTTATTTATGCAGATTAGAGTTTTGGGACAAAATCCCTAAGGTTGATGGGGCTGTCTCTACTCTTGCTAAACGTACTACTATTCCTACGGCAGATAGTACTTCCTTTAAGGATCCTTTAGATAGGAAGATTGAATCCTTTCTAAGAAAAGCTTACTTATGTTCAGGTAATCTTCTTAGACCTGCTATATCTTTAGCGGATGTTGCTGCAGCTTCAACTTTTTGGTTAGAAGCTTTAGCGCAACAAGTATCAGATCATAATTCTCATAGCATTATTAATCTTCTTCAACATGCTAATAACTTTATTTGTGATGCCATCTTTGATATCATTAGAGTTGATGTCAGGTATATGTCTCTAGCTATTTTAGCTAGAAGAGCTTTATGGCTTAAAACTTGGAATGCTGACATGTCTTCTAAGTCAACTTTGCTTTCCCTTTCTTTCCAGGGTAATAAATTATTTGGTTCTCAGTTGGATTCTATTATCTCAACTGTTACTGGAGGGAAAGGAACTTTTTTACCACAGGATAAAAAATCTAAAGGTAAATTTAGGTCTAATAATCGTTTTCGTTCCTTTCGTCACAATAAGGAACAAAAGCCTGATCCTTCACCCACAGGAGCGGTATCAGTTTGGAAACCATCTCCAGTCTGGAATAAATCCAAGCCTTTTAGAAATCCAAAGCCAGCTCCCAAGTCCACATGAAGGTGCGGCCCTCATTCCAGCCCAGCTGGTAGGGGGCAGATTACGATTTTTCAAAGAAATTTGGATCAATTCAATTCACAATCTTTGGATTCAAAACATTGTTTCAGAAGGGTACAGAATTGGCTTCAAAATAAGGCCTCCTGCAAAGAGATTTTTTCTTTCCCGTGTCCCAGTAATTCCAGCGAAAGCTCAAGCATTTCTGAAATGTGTTTCAGATCTAGAGTTGGCTGGAGTAATTATGCCAGTTCCAGTTCTGGAACAGGGGCTGGGGTTTTATTCAAATCTCTTCATTGTACCAAAGAAGGAGAATTCCTTCAGACCAGTTCTGGATCTAAAAATATTGAATCGTTATGTAAGGATACCAACATTCAAAATGGTAACAATAAGGACTATCCTGCCTTTTGTTCAGCAAGGGCATTATATGTCCACAATAGATTTACAGGATGCATATCTGCATATTCCGATTCATCCAGATCACTATCAGTTTCTGAGATTCTCTTTCCTAGACAAGCATTACCAGTTTGTGGCTCTGCCGCTTGGCCTAGCAACAGCTCCAAGAATTTTTACAAAGGTTCTCGGTGCCCTTCTGTCTGTAATCAGAGAACAGGGTATTGTGGTATTTCCTTATTTGGACGATATCTTGGTACTTGCTCAGTCTTCACATTTAGCAGAATCTCATACGAATCGACTTGTGTTGTTTCTTCAAGATCATGGTTGGAGGATCAATTTACCGAAAAGTTAATTGATTCCTCAAACAAGGGTAACCTTTTTAGGTTTCCAAATAGATTCAGTGTCCATGACTCTGTCTCTGACAGACAAGAGACGTCTAAAATTGATCTCAGCTTGTCGAAACCTTCAATCACAATCATTCCCTTCGGTAGCCTTATGCATGGAAATTCTAGGTCTTATGACTGCTGCATCGGACGCGATCCCCTTTGCTCGTTTTCACATGCGACCTCTTCAGCTCTGTATGCTGAACCAGTGGTGCAGGGATTACACAAAGATATCTCAATTAATATCTTTAAAACCGATTGTACGACACTCTCTGACGTGGTGGACAGATCACCATCGTTTAGTTCAGGGGGCTTCTTTTGTTCTTCCGACCTGGACTGTAATTTCAACAGATGCAAGTCTGACAGGTTGGGGAGCTGTTTGGGGGTCTCTGACAGCACAAGGGGTTTGGGAATCTCAGGAGGTGAGATTACCAATCAATATTTTGGAACTCTGTGCAATTTTCAGAGCTCTTCAGTCATGGCCTCTTCTAAAGAGAGAATCGTTCATTTGTTTTCAGACAGACAATGTCACAACTGTGGCATACATCAATCATCAAGGAGGGACTCACAGTCCTCTGGCTATGAAAGAAGTATCTTGAATACTGGTATGGGCGGAATCCAGCTCCTGTCTAGTTTCTGCGGTTCATATCCCAGGTATAGACAATTGGGAAGCGGATTATCTCAGTCGCCAAACGTTACATCCGGGCGAATGGTCTCTTCACCCAGCGGTTTTTCTTCAGATTGTTCAAATGTGGGGACTTCCAGAAATAGATCTGATGGCTTCCCATCTAAACAAGAAACTTCCCAGGTATCTGTCCAGATCCAGGGATCCTCAAGCGGAAGCAGTGGATGCATTGTCACTTCCTTGGAAGTATCATCCTGCCTATATCTTTCCGCCTCTAGTTCTTCTTCCAAGAGTAATCTCCAAGATTCTGAAGGAATGCTCATTTGTTCTGCTGGTGGCTCCAGCATGGCCTCACAGGTTTTGGTATGCGGATCTTGTCCGGATGGCCTCTTGCCAACCGTGGACTCTTCCGTTAAGACCAGACCTTCTGTCGCAAGGTCCTTTTTTCCATCAGGATCTCAAATCCTTAAATTTAAAGGTATGGAGATTGAACGCCTGATTCTTAGTCAAAGAGGTTTCTCTGACTCTGTGATTAATACTATGTTACAGGCTCGTAAATCTGTATCTAGGAAGATATATTATAGAGTCTGGAAGACTTACATTTCTTGGTGTTTTCTCATCACTTTTCCTGGCATTCTTTTAGAATTCCGAGAATTTTACAGTTTCTTCAGGATGGTTTGGATAAAGGTTTGTCTGCAAGTTCCTTGAAAGGACAAATCTCTGCTCTTTCTGTTCTTTTTCATAGAAAGATTGCTAATCTTCCTGATATTCATTGTTTTGTACAAGCTTTGGTTCGTATAAAACCTGTCATTAAGTCAATTTCTCCTCCTTGGAGTTTGAATTTGGTTCTGGGGGCTCTTCAAGCTCCTCCGTTTGAACCTATGCATTCATTAGACATTAAATTACTTTCTTGGAAAGTTTTGTTTCTTTTGGCCATCTCTTCTGCTAGAAGAGTTTCTGAATTATCTGCTCTTTCTTGTGAGTCTCCTTTTCTGATTTCTTTCATGTAATTAGCAAGAGTCCATGAGCTAGTGACGTATGGGATATACATTCCTACCAGGAGGGGCAAAGTTTCCCAAACCTCAAAATGCCTATAAATACACCCCTCACCACACCCACAAATCAGTTTTGCAAACTTTGGAGGTGGTGAAGTAAGTTTGTGCTAGATTCTACGTTGATATGCGCTCCGCAGCAAGTTGGAGCCCGGTTTTCCTCTCAGCGTGCAGTGAATGTCAGAGGGATGTGAAGAGAGTATTGCCTGTTTGAATTCAATGATCTCCTTCTACAGGGTCTATTTCATAGGTTCTCTGTTATCGGTCGTAGAGATTCATCTCTTACCTCCCTTTTCAGATCGACAATATACTCTTATATATATACCATTACCTCTGCTGATTTTCGTTTCAGTACTGGTTTGGCTTTCTACAAACATGTAGATGAGTGTCCTGGGGTAAGTCTTATTTTCTGTGACACTCTAAAGCTATGGTTGGGCACTTTTTTATAAAGTTCTAAATATATGTATTCAAACATTTATTTGCCTTGACTCAGGATGTTCAACATTCCTTTTTTTCAGACAGTCAGTTTCATATTTGGGATAATGCATTTGAATCAATCATTTTTTCTTACCTTAAAATTTGACTTTTTCCCTGTGGGCTGTTAGGCTCGCGGGGGCTGAAAATGCTTCATTTTATTGCGTCATTCTTGGCGCGGACTTTTTTGGCGCAAAAAATCTTTTCCGTTTCCGGCGTCATACGTGTCGCCGGAAGTTGCGTCATTTTTTGACGTTCTTTTGCGCCAAAAATGTCGGCGTTCCGGATGTGGCGTCATTTTTGGCGCCAAAAGCATTTAGGCGTCAAATAATGTGGGCGTCTTATTTGGCGCTAAAAAAAATATGGGCGTCGCTTTTGTCTCCACATTATTTAAGTCTCATTTTTCATTGCTTCTGGTTGCTAGAAGCTTGTTCTTTGGCATTTTTTCCCATTCCTGAAACTGTCATTTAAGGAATTTGATCAATTTTGCTTTATATGTTGTTTTTTCTCTTACATATTGCAAGATGTCTCACGTTGCATCTGAGTCAGAAGAAACTTCAGAAAAATCGCTGCCTGGTGCTGGAACTACCAAAGCTAAGTGTATCTGCTGTAAACTTTTGGTAGTTGTTCCTCCAGCTGTTGTTTGTATTAAATGTCATGACAAACTTGTTAATGCAGAAAATATTTCCTTTAGTAAAGTACCATTACCTGTTGCAGTTCCCTCAACATCTAATGTTCAGAGTGTTCCTGATAACATAAGAGATTTTGTTTCTGAATCCATTAAGAAGGCTATGTCTGTTATTCCTCCTTCTAGTAAACATAAAAAATCTTTTAAAACTTCTCTTTATCCAGATGAATTTTTAAATGAACATCATCATTCTGATTCTAATGATTCTTCCGGTTCAGAGGACTCTGTCTCAGAGGTTGATGCTGATAAATCTTCATATTTATTTAAAATGGAATTTATTCGTTCTTTACTTAAAGAAGTCCTAATTGCATTAGAAATTGAGGATTCTGGTCCTCTTGATACTAAATCTAAACGTTTAGTCAAGGTCTTTAAATCTCCTGTAGTTATTCCAGAAGTTTTTCCTGTTCCAGGTGCTATTTCTGAAGTAATTTCCAGAGAATGGAATAATTTGGGTAATTCATTTTCTCCTTCTAAACGTTTTAAGCAATTATATCCTGTGCCGTCCGACAGATTAGAGTTTTGGGACAAAATCCCTAAAGTTGATGGGGCTATTTCTACCCTTGCTAAACATACTACTATTCCTACGGCAGATGGTACTTCCTTTAAGGATCCTCTAGATAGGAAAATTGAATCCTTTCTAAGAAAAGCTTATTTGTGTTCAGGTAATCTTCTTAGACCTGCTATATCTTTGGCGGATGTTGCTGCAGCTTCAACTTTTTGGTTGGAAACTTTAGCGCAACAACTAACAGATCATGATTCTCATAACATTATTATTCTGCTTCAACATGCTAATAATTTTATCTGTGATGCCATTTTTGATATTATCAGAGTTGATGTCAGGTTTATGTCTCTAGCTATTTTAGCTAGAAGAGCTTTATGGCTTAAAACTTGGAATGCTGATATGTCTTCTAAATCGACTCTACTTTCCCTTTCTTTCCAGGGTAATAAATTATTTGGTTCTCAGTTGGATTCTATTATCTCAACTGTTACTGGTGGGAAAGGAACTTTTTTACCGCAGGATAAAAAATCTAAGGGTAAAAACAGGGCTAATAATCGTTTTCGTTCCTTTCGTTTCAATAAAGAGCAAAAGCCTGATCCTTCATCCTCAGGAGCAGTTTCAGTTTGGAAACCATCTCTAGTCTGGAATAAATCCAAGCCTTCTAGAAAAGCAAAGCCAGCTTCTAAGTCCACATGAAGGTGCGGCCCTCATTCCAGCTCAGCTGGTAGGGGGCAGATTACGTTTTTTCAAAGAAATTTGGATCAATTCTGTTCACAATCTTTGGATTCAGAACATTGTTTCAGAAGGGTACAGAATTGGTTTCAAAATAAGACCTCCTGCAAAGAGATTTTTTCTTTCCCGTGTCCCAGTAAACCCAGCGAAAGCTCAAGCATTTCTGAAATGTGTTTCAGATCTAGAGTTGGCTGGAGTAATTATGCCAGTTCCAGTTCTGGAACAGGGGCTGGGGTTTTATTTGAATCTCTTCATTGTACCAAAGAAGGAGAATTCCTTCAGACCAGTTCTGGATCTAAAAATATTGAATCGTTATGTAAGGATACCAACATTCAAAATGGTAACTATAAGGACTATCCTGCCTTTTATTCAGCAAGGGCATTATATGTCTACAATAGATTTACAGGATGCATATCTGCATATTCCGATTCATCCAGCTCACTAACAGTTTCTGAGATTCTCTTTCCTGGACAAGCATTACCAGTTTGTGGCTCTGCCGTTTGGCCTAGCAACAGCTCCAAGAATTTTTACAAAGGTTCTCGGTGCCCTTCTGTCTGTAATCAGAGAACAGGGTATTGTGGTATTTCCTTATTTGGACGATATCTTGGTACTTGCTCAGTCTTCACATTTAGCAGAATCTCATACGAATCGACTTGTGTTGTTTCTTCAAGATCATGGTTGGAGGATCAATTCACTAAAAAGTTCATTGATTCCTCAGACAAGGGTAACCTTTTTGGGTTTCCAGATAGATTCAGTGTCCATGACTCTGTCTTTGACAGACAGGAGACGTCTAAAATTGATTTCAGCTTGTCGAAACCTTCAGTCACAATCATTCCCTTCGGTAGCCTTTTGCATGGAAATTTTAGGTCTTATGACTGCTGCATCGGACGCGATCCCCTTTGCTCGTTTTCACATGCGACCTCTTCAGCTCTGTATGCTGAACCAATGGTGCAGGGATTACACAAAGATATCTCAATTAATATCTTTAAAACCGATTGTACGACACTCTCTAACGTGGTGGACAGATCACCATCGTTTAGTTCAGGGGGCTTCTTTTGTTCTTCCGACCTGGACTGTAATTTCAACAGATGCAAGTCTTACAGGTTGGGGAGCTGTGTGGGGGTCTCTGACGGCACAAGGGGTTTGGGAATCTCAGGAGGTGAGATTACCGATCAATATTTTGGAACTCCGTGCAATTTTCAGAGCTCTTCAGTCTTGGCCTCTTCTGAAGAGAGAATCATTCATTTGTTTTCAGACGGACAATGTCACAACTGTGGCATACTTCAATCATCAGGGGGGGACTCACAGTCCTCTGGCTATGAAAGAAGTATCTCGAATTCTGGTTTGGGCGGAATCCAGCTCCTGTCTAATCTCTGCGGTTCATATCCCAGGTATAGACAATTGGGAAGCGGATTATCTCAGTGGCCAAACGTTGCAACCGGGCGAATGGTCTCTTCACCCAGAGGTATTTCTTCAGATTGTTCAAATGTGGGAACTTCCAGAAATAGATCTGATGGCTTCTCATCTAAACAAGAAACTTCCCAGGTATCTGTCCAGATCCCGGGATCCTCAGGCGGAGGCAGTGGATGCATTATCACTTCCTTGGAAGTATCATCCTGCCTATATCTTTCCGCCTCTAGTTCTTCTTCCAAGAGTAATCTCCAAGATTCTGAAGGATTGCTCGTTTGTCCTGCTGGTAGCTCCAGCATGGCCTCACAGGTTTTGGTATGCGGATCTTGTCTGGATGGCCTCTTGCCAACCGTGGACTCTTCCGTTAAGGCCAGACCTTCTGTCGCAAAGGTCCTTTTTTCCATCAGGATCTCAAATCCTTAAATTTAAAGGTATGGAGATTGAACGCTTGATTCTTGGTCAAAGAGGTTTCTCTGACTCTGTGATTAATACTATGTTACAGGCTCGTAAATCTGTATCTAGAGAGATATATTATAGAGTCTGGAAGACTTATATTTCTTGGTGTCTTTCTCATCATTTTTCCTGGCATTCTTTTAGAATTCCGAGAATTTTACAGTTTCTTCAGGATGGTTTAGATAAAGGTTTGTCCGCAAGTTCCTTGAAAGGACAAATCTCTGCTCTTTCTCTTCTTTTTCACAGAAAGATTGCTAATCTTCCTGATATTCATTGTTTTGTACAAGCTTTGGTTCGTATAAAACCTGTCATTAAGTCAATTTCTCCTCCTTGGAGTTTGAATTTGGTTCTGGGGGTTCTTCAAGCTCTTCCTTTTGAACCCATGCATTCATTGGACATTAAATTTCTTTCTTGGAAAGTTTTGTTCCTTTTGGCGATCTCTTCTGCCAGAAGAGTCTCTGAATTATCTGCTCTTTCTTGTGAGTCTCCTTTTCTGATTTTTCATCAGGATAAGGCGGTGTTGCGAACTTCTTTTGAATTTTTACCTAAGGTTGTGAATTCCAACAACATTAGTAGAGAAATTGTGGTTCCTTCATTATGTCCTAATCCTAAGAATTCTAAGGAGAAATCGTTGCATTCTTTGGATGTTGTTAGAGCTTTGAAATATTATGTTGAAGCTACTAAGTCTTTCCGAAAGACTTCTAGTCTATTTGTTATCTTTTCCGGTTCTAGAAAAGGCCAGAAAGCTTCTGCCATTTCTTTGGCATCTTGGTTGAAATCTTTAATTCATCATGCCTATGTCGAGTCGGGTAAAATTCCGCCTCAAAGGATTACAGCTCATTCTACTAGGTCAGTTTCTACTTCCTGGGCGTTTAGGAATGAAGCTTCGGTTGATCAGATTTGCAAAGCAGCAACTTGGTCCTCTTTGCATACTTTTACTAAATTCTACCATTTTGATGTGTTTTCTTCTTCTGAAGCAGTTTTTGGTAGAAAAGTACTTCAGGCAGCGGTTTCAGTTTGAATCTTCTGCTTATGTTTTCATTATACTTTATTTTGGGTGTGGATTATTTTCAGCAGGAATTGGCTGTCTTTATTTTATCCCTCCCTCTCTAGTGACTCTTGCGTGGAAAGATCCACATCTTGGGTAGTCATTATCCCATACGTCACTAGCTCATGGACTCTTGCTAATTACATGAAAGAAAACATAATTTATGTAAGAACTTACCTGATAAATTCATTTCTTTCATATAAGCAAGAGTCCATGAGGCCCACCCTTTTTTGTGGTGGTTATGATTTTTTTGTATAAAGCACAATTATTCCAATTCCTTCTTTTATATGCTTTTGCACTTTTTTTCTTATCACCCCACTTCTTGGCTATTCGTTAAACTGATTTGTGGGTGTGGTGAGGGGTGTATTTATAGGCATTTTGAGGTTTGGGAAACTTTGCCCCTCCTGGTAGGAATGTATATCCCATACGTCACTAGCTCATGGACTCTTGCTAATATGAAAGAAATGAATTTATTAGGTAAGTTCTTACATAAATTATGTTTTCTTGAAAAGGTCGGGAATCTCGTCGAGAGAGTGCATCTGCCTTCCCATTTTTTGAACCGGGCCTATACATAATTTGAAAATTGAACCGACTGAAGTAAAGACTCCATCTTACTTGACGTCCAGATAAAGTTTTATTATTTTGTAAATATTCTAGGTTCCGGTGATCTGTGTAAATCACTATAGGTAAGGAAGTACCTTCGAGGAGATGTCTCAAGAATTCAAAGGCTCTTTTAATGGCTTAAAGTTCCTTGTCCCCAATGGAATAATTAATCTCAGCTGAAGTCATAATTTTTTAATAGAAACCAACCGGGTGTAGAGATTCTTTGGGAGACTGTCTTTGGGAGAGGACAGCCCCGAGAGCATAATCTGAAGAATCCACCTCTAGGATATATTGAAGGTTCGGATCTGGATATTTTAGAATGGGAGCAGATGAAAAAGAATTCTTCAGAAACTTGAAGGCTTCATCCTGTTCTTTTGTCCACTGGAAAGTACAGTTAGCACTAGTTAATTTAGTCAGGGGTTTCGCTATTTTAGAGAAATTGCGGATGAACTTTCTGTAGTAGTTACTGAACCCAAGGAATTTTTGCAGTTCTTTCCTTGTTGAAGGTGTGGGCCAGGATTTAACTGCTTCAACTTTGTTGTCCTGCATCTGAATCCCGTTAGGGCTGATGGAATAGCCAAGAAACTCTATTTTGTTAGTGTGAAAGATGCACTTTTCCAATTTGGCGTAGAGCCGATGGACTTGCAGTCTTGCTAGAACCCAACTAACATGTTTGATGTGTTCTTCTTGATTTATGGAGTAGATTAGAATGTCATCTAGGTACACGACAACACAGGTGTCAAGGAGGTCATGGAAAATGTCATTGATAAAGAACTGGAAAGTTGCAGGTGCGTTGGTTAAGCCGAAAGGCATAACAAGATATTCGAACAACCCATACCTAGTTCTGAAAGCGGTAAGCCACTCATCCCCCTCTCGAATACGTACCAGATTGTACGCCCCTCTCAAATCTAATTTAGTAAATATCTGAGCATGCCTCAGCCTCTCTATGAGTTCAGGAATGAGAGGGAGGGGGTACCGTTTTTTTATGGTGATTTTGTTCAATTGTCTGAAATCAATGATAGGACGAAGAGATTGGTCTTTGTTCCGCACGAAGAACATTCCTGCACCAGCAGGTGAAACTGAGGGACGAATGAACCCTTTCTTTAAGTTTTCATCTAGGTATGTTTTCAGATGATCTAATTCTGGTTGGCAGAGAGGGTATAAATGCCCAGTGGGTGGAGTGGTTCCAGGTTTTAATTCGATAGGGCAGTCGTAGATTCTGTGTGGGGGAAGGGTGTCTGCTTCCTTCTTACTGAAAACTTCAGAAAACTGCTTGTACATCTCTGGTATCTGGGTCTCAGAAGTGGAAGAGACACTATGGAAAAAAAATTTATGACAGGTCTGCTGACAAAACCCAGAATTTAATTGAACATCTAAAGTTTTCCAGTTGATAACTGGTTCGTGTAGCTGTAACCATGCTAGTCCGAGCACAATAGGGAATAATGGAGAAGTGATTACATCAAAGGTGAGATGTTCATGGTGTGTTTTTAATGTGGTAACAGAGAGTGGGATGGTGTGATGTGTTATGGGCCCTGAAGATATCTCAGTCCCATCAACCACACAAAGAAAAATGGGAGACAACTTTTTGATCAATGGTATTTTATTTTTTGAAACCAGAGAACTGTCAATGTAATTTCCTTGTGCTCCTGTGTCCAAGATGGCTGGAATGGTCAGTTGTTTATTTGCCCACTGTAGAGAGAGAAGTAGAGAACAATGAAGTGAGTTGTTATGCTTTAACGGGATAGAAAGATTGGTATTGTACTTACTCTTCTTGTTCTGTGGCAAAGAAGGACAGTCCTTTAGAGTATGAGATGAGGATGCACAATACATGCATAAGCCTCTAGTCTTCCTTCTGATGCGTTCTTCAGGTGTTAGGGGACCTCTGAAATAACTTATGTCCATTGCTTCAGCACCAGTTGAACCTGTATGAGAACTGTTAGGAGTGGGATGGAAAGAACCCTTATCCTTCTTGTACGCTGGTTCAGGGTATTGACGTTCAAATCTTCTTTCACGTAATCTCCTATCAATTTGCCTGCTAAGTTTCATAAGGCCTTCCAGTGTTTCAGGTAAGTCAGTTCGGGCTAGTTCATCTTTTACTGCATCAGAGAGTCCAAGCCTGAACTGATTTTTGAGGGCAATGGCATTCCATTGGGAGTCAATAGAATATTGCTTGAATTCTGTTATGTAACTCTCAACAGGTTTAGTACCTTGTTTTAGGTTCCTCATCTTTTTCTCAGCAGTATACTGTAGGTTAGCATCATAATATAGTTCATCCATGATGTCCAGGAAAGATGAAAATGAGGAGAGAATAGGGTTATTTGTCTCAAAGAGTGTGTCTGCCCAAATGCGGGGTTCTCCTCTTAAATAGCGTATCATTGTAAGGACTTTAACCCTATCATTTGGGTATGTTCTAGGTTTGAGAGTGAAATTAAGCAGACAAGCATTTTTAAATTGACGGTACAGATTCCTATCTCCATGGAAAAAAATCTGGGGGTGCAATGAATGGTTCCGACTGGTTGTCAGGGAGGCTCTGTTTGGTAGAGACAGTATCTTTTATGACTTTTCTTAAAGTCTCATTTTCTAGTTGTAGCTCTCTAAAGGCTTGGCTGAGCTGATCAACTCTTTGTGTTAAATTATAAACAATTTGAGGAAGCTCTGCTGGATCCATAATATATGGCTTAGTTGTTATATCAGGTTCCTTGGTTGTTTGAATCGCAACTGCAGAGCTTAATAAAATTATATATGTTTCACAACTGGAGTACAGGCTATTATATCAGCATAGACTGTGTAAACTCAGCGTGATATTTATAAGGTAATGAAGAGAGACTTTATAATGGTTATATATTGTAGTTATACCATAAAAGTAATATATCTCTATAAAAGGAAAATAATGTTAGCAATAACTTTTGGCAGTTAGATAGATATAGGTAAGATAACTTTCAGATAATAAACCACTGCGGCGTGAGAGACATGAGATAGAATAATAAACCACTGCTGCGTGAGAGACATGAGATAGACTGAGCTGCAGGTGCTGACAGGGGCGTGACCTGCTGCGAGGCAACTCACTGAATAATGTTATGCAGCGTGAAATACTAACAGACTCCTTTGTAAGTAGTGAGAGCGGTGATACCCGCTGAGCCAAGTACAGCTGTGTGTGACGTCAGAAAAGGTCCGTTACGGCCCGGTAAGGGAATGCATGAGAAATTCCTTATGATGTTAAAATAAGGCAGACGTTTGTAAGTGTTAGAAGTTATTGCAGAGTGAAAAGTCTATTTAAGAATGTTCAGGTGTAATATGACAATTCTATTAGCCTTTAAAGTAACGCTCCTTAGGAATGGAGAAGTTTTACAAATACCGTAGCTGGAAAGTAGAATCCTTTTCATAGAAACATAGTATCAAGTCCTGTAGAGATGATATGCTGAAGCAGGGTTTGTTGAATTAGACTCCTTAGGTTTGCAATGTATCAAGTTCTTAATCAATCCTTAGTGGAACCAAACTGCAGCTGGTATTTGTAATCCAGGAGTTAAAGAATCCAGAGTAAATCTTATTCAGATATGGTTTAGCTTAGAAGAAACAGGCAGTGAGTTTTAGCAACAATACTCAACAACTAAGCACTTGCTTGGGGCGTGGTGAAGCCTTAACTACAGGTGAGGGGGAGGTGAGTTGGAGCAAAAGGTAAAAGCAGGACTGGAATCCTTACACCTACTGTATCAGACCCCATGTACACAATATTTAAGCGTCATTTGCTTCCTGAAACACCCTCAGAATGGCAATAATTGAAACTAAATTTTTACTGTTTAGCTCCCATCCCAAATGTATTAGGAGATATGCAGTGCACACATATTGCATTAAGACCACCAAGGGAAATATAAGAAATGTTCCGCAAGCAAAAGCATTTTCACTCCCTTAATGTGCAAATGCTATGTGATGCTCAACTTTGTATTTTAAGTTTTCTAGCATGTTTCCCTGGTTCCTGTCACGACTTGTATATTCTAAGTTTGAAAATAATGAAAAAACAGACTGATGGCTACTTGGTAAGTAGAATACTTTTATTAAAAAAAAGTGTTGAATGTACTTATATTTATTTTGTTGAATGCATTTATATTAAGCTTGTGGTTATGCCTTTCCAACTTAAGTGGTATTGAATACAACTTGTTTGTAATATTAAAATTATCATGAGTCCAACTGTCTAAAGTATGCACTTTAGTAGACTATCTGGCTATAATGGAGAGGTACATATATAGGATGCAAGATAGGATGGAAATGTAGTGGGAGATATGGGATGCTTGGTTATATTGATAGACTTAGCTTGTTAGAAACATTATCTTTAGAGGTTTTGGGTTGTATGATTTATTGATCCTTCACTTTAATTAAAGGAATGAAAATGTCCTTTGGAGATTAAATCCCCCCCCCCCCCATATAATTCCCTATTTATTCCACACCTCCCTGTGGTTGTTTTTTTTTTTGTTGGTTTGTTTTTTGTTTCTTACTCCTCTGTGGTGTTTGGGTTTTCCTTTCAAGGTTATTAGAATTGTTTTCCATCTCTTAGCTTAAATCTATTACACCTATCAAAGTTTGAAGTGCACCTACTGAATATGTGGGCACATATTACTTGCAAATGTACTTTATTTGTAAGAATATGGATTCAATTAACTAAATGTATATTCAAGTTAACAACAGGTTATGTCCCACTCTTGCAAAATAAGATATGGTATCTGATTGATTCAATATGGATGTGCCTCTTATATTATAATATTAAGTTGGGTTTGTCTAGATTTTATTGGTTTGCTTATATACCATGTATAGATGTCATGTTCCTCAAATTAATGTTTAATACTCATATGATATCCAGTTATAGAATTACATCTTGTATCAATGTGCCATTTGTATGATCATTGGTGAATATACTTTATTACTTAGGAGTTGGCTGAAACTTTTATCTCTTTATTCTCCTCTCCTGTTCTTTGTTGCTTAAGGACAATTACCTGTAATTACATAATGTATTCTGTAAGTCCATTACTGTTACATTTTTCTACTGTCGATGACTTAAATATTGAACTTTTTATTTTTTTGAAATCCAAATAAAAAAGTTATACTAAAAAAACTCCAAAACACGCCTGTATGCACCTGTTGTGACACTTCACACAGTAATGAGTCTTGCCACTCAACATATTTTTTAACACATTTTTTTAAACATAAACATGCAATAAAATACTAATAAACCTAAAAGCAATGAAATGTTATATGTAAACATATATTATATAACTTTATTAATATTGTCCATTGTTGCATTCACAAAACCCGCAAATTAAGTTTTTTGGGTGACAATTATATTTCAGGAACTAGCAAACAAAAAAATTGCTGCCCCCACCTTTCACAGCATGAGAACTGCCGATTTTTCTGTATGGTATGGCCTATTACTTTCCTAGGTGTATCAGTGGGCTTAGGGGTATACCACAAGACAGCTGTGACCATACAGTTTCTGAGATACTACGGCGTATGTACAAGGTCAGCAGCATTAAATTGACAAGTGTAATGCTCGTGGGATATTACCCTAGCAGACCAAACTTGGCCAGAAGTCTTTTTATCCCGGCGTCAAGCAGAAGGATAAGGAAATTTCTTAGAACAAAGTGAGTGTAAGAAATGAGGTAAGCAGTACTCACGGTAGACAGGGTAGTCCTTCATGGCAATAAGATTAAGGCTGAGAATCGTCAGAGACAGGCAGAGTTTGGGAACAGAAAGGCAATCCAGCAGTATAGCAGTTCAAGGGTAAACCAAGAGTGGTCAGGAACAGGCAGAGGTCAGCAACAAAAGACAATCCAGCAGTTTAGCAGTTCAGGGGTAAACCAGGCAGAGTAGTCAGATAGGCAGAGTTCAGCAATGATATGGCAATCCAGGAATTCAAGGGTTAAACAGGCAGAGTAGTCAGACAAGCAGAGTTCAGTAATATTAAGGCAATCCGGCAATTCAAGTAATAAAGCACCTAGGAGCATACACAGTAACACCTATACTTGATCAGTGAATGTAAGTTATGCAGGTACTTACATAGGTGCCGATTCGCGCCAAGTAGTTAAAAGGATCCGGCTTGAGAGGGGAATAGACGTGCAGCAATGACAACATCGCTGCACGCTCACAGGAACCGCCGCATCCCTGGCAACAGCCAGAGCAGCAACCGCTGCGTCCCTGGCAACAGCCAGAGCAGCGTGACATAGCCCCCCACTCACCCCTCTGGGAACCAGAGTCGGCTTTGAAGGGTGAGCAGCATTAAACTTGGAGACCAACGATGGAGCATGCACATTACGGGCAGGAACCCAGGAACACTCCGCCACAGAGTATCCCTTCCAGTGTATGAGGTATTGGAGCTGCCTGTGCCTGATTCTGGAATCCAAGATTTTGGCAACCTCATACTCTTGTTCACCATGAATCAGGAGTGGAGGAGGAGGACGTCTGAGTCAAGTATAACTATTTGTGACGTAGGGTTTGAGCAAGGAGATGTGAAAGACTGGGTGAACGTGCAAGGTCTTAGGCAAGGCCACTCCAATTTGTGACAAGGTTGATATAAGCGACTGTGTCGGGTAGAGACCCAGACATGATCACCTGCAACAAAGGCACGAATACTGGCTCGATGATGATCGGCAAATCACTTATATCTGGAGGTGGTTGAGTGTAACTGAGCGTATTCGTTGCCAATGGGTAGTGAGGTCAGTGAAGCGACGTTCTGCAGTAGGGACTCCTGTGGATTGAGCAGAAATAGGAAAAACACAAGGTTGATAACCAGCTGCGGCCTGGAAAGGAGAGCATCATAGAGAAGAATGCCAATGAGTGTTCTTTGCAAGTTCGGCTAGGGGTTACAACCCAGACCAATTAGTGTGCTGTGAATTGACATATGCTCTGAGATAAGCTTCCAGATCCTGATTGGTTCTCTTCGTCTGCCCGTTAGTCTAGGGGTGATAACCAGAGGACAATGAAACAGTGGTTCCAAGCAATTTGGAAAAGCTTCTCCAAAAGGTAGAAATAAATTGAGGTCCTCTGTCAGAAACAATATTTATGGGTATACCATGTAATCGTACCACGTGTAACAGAAAAAGAGTGGACTATTCCTTGGCTGTAGGTAACTTTGTTAAAGGTACAAAATTAGCAAGTTTGAAGAACCAATCCATCACCACCCATATGACTGTATGATGGTTGTTTAGGTATGGACAATGGTTGAAGTAGGCCATGTGGTAGGGAACAGGGAGTCTTATTAACAGCACAAGTCTGACAAGCTTTGACATAATCCAGAGAGTCCAACTTCATGGTAGGCCACCACACATGTTGGGAAAGGAGTTTAAAGGTTCTTGTCAAACTAGGATGACCTGACAGCTTGCTGTCATTAGCCAAGGATAATACAGGAGAGCAAAGGTTTGGAGGAATATAAAGGATCTCAGGGGGCTTCAGAAGTTTTTCTTGACTGGGCTCTTGCAGCCTTTGAAGAAGAGAGGTGTTGAGCTGAGCAATTACACAGGAGGGGGGTGTTTTGTGTTCAATAGGAGCTTCAGAAAGTGACTAGACTGAGGAAACTGGCGGGAAAGGGCATTAGCCCTTTTATTCTTGGTCTTGGTGTGATCCTGTTTTGTTTTTTCACTTTGAATAAATCTTTGGAACGATTTACAACACTTGTCTGCAGACTGTTTGTTACCTCATTCTTTAGAGTATTCTTGGTCCCAGTAAGGTAAGAGACTAAAACGAGAAAATAATAGGGCCCACCTGGCCTGTCAAGGATTGAGTCGATGAACAGTCTCTAGGTACATCAGATTTTTGTGGTCAGTGAGCATCTGAATGGGGTTGGGGGTACCGTCTAGCCAATGACGCCATTCAGTCAGGGTCATCTTAATGACTAAGAGTTTACGATTGCCCACATCGTAATTCCTTTCTGCAGGAGTGAAGCATTTGTAGAAAAAGGCTACTGGGTGCAACTTGGAGGTTAAAGGGTCCCTTTAGGTTAAGACTATAGCAGCTCCTATCTCGGAGGCATCAACCTCTAAAGTTAACATGCAGGTCAGGATCAGGATGGCGGAGAACAGGAGCAGAACAAAATACTTTTTTCAAATGAGAGAAAGCATCCACAGCCACAGGAGGTCAATTCTTACAGTCTCTGTTTCGTTTAGTCAGCTCAGTGAGTGGAGCAACAATTTGGGAGACGTTCTTTATAAACTTGCGATAATAATTTGAGAACCCCAGGAATCTCTGTATTTCCTTTAATGAGGTGGATTGAGGCCATTCCGTAGGATCCATGGCAAAAGCTTCCTTTGATATGACATAGCCAAGGAACTGGATCTGGACTTGATCAAACTCATATTTCTCCAGTTTGGCTACCAGAGAATTATTTCTGAGGCGAAGAAGTACCTGCTTTAGATGCTCATGATGCTTCTCAAGGGTGGAGGAGAATATGAGGATGTCATCTAAATAGACGATGACAGTGCGATTAAGGAGGTCACGGAAGACATCATTGAAAATTCTTGGAAAACAGCAGGGGCATTACACAGCCCAAAAGGCATTACGAGGTATTTGTAATGCACCTGATCTCATGTTGAAAGCAGTCTTCCATTCAGATACGAATGAGATTGTACGCTCCACGTAGGTCCAACTTTGTAAAGTGGCGAGCATTTTGGAGCAAATCATATATTTTGGTGATCAAAGGAATAGGATAACAATTCTTGATAGTAATGTTGTTTAGGGCTCTGTAATCGATACAGGGTCTGAGACCACCATCCTTTTTACTGACAAAAAAGAAGCCAGCCCCGGCAGGAGAGGAGGAAGGGAGAATAAAGCCTTTAGCTAGGTTTTCTTGGATGTATTCCTCCATGGCCTTGCTTTTAGCTTTGGAAAGAGGATAAGTCCTCCCTTTAGGAAGTGGGGCTCCAGGAAACAGGTTAATTTTGCAGTCGTAAGGACGTGAGGTGGCAAAACATTGGCTGCTTTCTTTTCAAAAACATCTGTACATTCTGCATATAATGAGGGAAGGTTGGAAGGGGTCTAGAGGCTGGCTATAAGGACGTGATGCAGTGGAGTAACCTTAGCCAGGCAGGAGTGGAAACAGGATTTACCACAGGAGGCCAACTGTCCCTCAGTCCAGTCAAACGGAGGACTGTGAATACGTAACCAAGGAAGACCAAGAATAACTGGTTGTGCAGGAGAATGAATGACATCGAACTGCAATTGTTCGGTATGTAGGAGTCCCACAGTCAAGGTTAGGGGTGCTGATTCGAAATGGATTAAACCTGATCCAAAGGGAGTGCCACTGAAGTAGAGGCAACCCAGCATGAATCATGAAACAGTGATCCAGAAAATTTCCAGCTGCCCCATAATAAATAACGGCTTGAGCGTGGACGAAATTTTCAAGAAAGGTGAGATTTACAGATTTAGTAGTGGTGACGCTTAGCGGTACCCCACTTTTATCCTCTAAGCGTTGGCTTTTCCCGGCAGTATATCACAGTTCTTTAGTTGGTGTGAATTAGTACCACAATTAAAACACAGTCTCAACCTCCTTCTTCTCTGTCTTTCAGACTCAGACGGCTTAAGGGAAGATAGATCCATGGGTTCCTCTTCAGAGGTAACTGGAGGTGCTGAAAGGGTAGAGGATAGTCTAGAGACTGGATGAGTAGGAGGATGAGAGGGAAGGATTCTGCCTGTTCTCTCTCTCAGCTTGTCTCTCCTGAAAGCGAGAATACAGATTGATACAAAGTGTTATGAAGTCATCCAAGGAAGATGGAACATCATGATAAGTGAGCTCGTCCTTGATACACTCATGCAGGCCTCTCCTGAAGACCGCTTTGAGAGCACTGCCATCCCAACTGGTCTCATGTGCCAAGGTGCGAAACTCGATGGTGTATTGTGCCACAGATCTTTTGCTCTGGCGGAGATCCAAGAGAGAGTACTCTGCAGCAGCAGAGTGGCCGGAGATGCCAAATACAGAAGATAATGCAGAAATGAAGGCATCAGCATCATTCAGGAAGTGAGCACTCTGTGCCAAAAGGGGATAGACCCAGGCTAGAGCCTTATCTTTCAATAAAGAAATGATAAAAGTGACCTTTGACTGATGAGACTGGAAGGTGAGAGGATCATTGCGGAAGTGTAGTCTACACTGGTTGAGAAAACCCCTACAGTCGGTAGTACCATTGTACTTGTCAGGCAACGGTATCCGGGGAATACTTCCAATAACGGGGGGGGGGGGGGGGGAGTTGCAACACTAGCAGCAGGGACTGGCTGTGTAACAACAGGAACAGTCTTCTTTTCTGCAACCAGTGAGGAGAGCATAGCTGATATAGCCTCAAGTTTAGGATCCACATTATGCAAGTGTATGGTGTGGGTTCCCAGGGTCTGTCCCTGAAGAGAGACTGTTCTTACTACCTCATTTGGGTCCATGGCCCAAGTACCAAGTATAATGTAATGCTCGTGGGATATTTCCCTTTCTGACCAAACTTGGCCAGTAATCTTCTTATCCTGGGATCAAGCGGAAGGATAAAGAAATATCTCAGAACAAAGTGATTGTAAGAAATGAGGTAAGCAGTACTCAAGGTAGACAGGGTAGTCCTTCACGGCAATATGATTAAGGCAGAGAATGGTCAGAGACAGGCAGAGTTCACCAACAGAAAGGCAATCCAGCAGTATAGCAGTTCAGGGGTAAACCAATAGTGTGATCAGGAACAGGCAGGGGTCAGCAACAAAGGATAATCTAGCAGTTCAGCAATGATAATGCAATTTGGCAATTCAAGGGTTAAACAGGTAGTCAGACAAGCAGAGTTCAGTAACATTAAGGCAATCCAGCAATTCAAGGGCTAAACAGGCAGAGTAGTCAGACAAGCAGAGTTCAGTAATATTAAGGCAATCCAGCAATTCAAGTAATAAAGCACCTAGGAGCACACACAGTAATAGCTATACTTGGGCAGTGAATGTTATGCAGGTACTTACATAGGCACCGATTCGCGCCAAGGAGTTCAAAGGATCCGGCTTGAGATGGGAATAGACTGCGTGATGACGTCCCTGGCAACAGCCCGAGCAGCAACCGCCGCGTCCCTGGCAACAGCCAGAGTGGCTTGACAACGTGGAGCTAATGTCTTAGGTGCTATAGTGACCTACATAGGAGGGAAAATATAAAATGAAATGTACTTGAGCTCACTTTTATAAATGTCACACTACATGCTGGTACAACTTTTGTACGAGAATGTGTCGTTCACTGTGACATGGGCAAAAATAACACCTTTAATAATGCAGACAGTTTAATAAATCCACTTATCTGCATCTAGTCTAGCTTCTAATTTATCAATCCTCACCACCTATAGTTTCCGAATTGACGCAAAGGTATCTGGTGCTAATTTTGATACATTTTGGCTTTGGACACTAATTTTGAGTGCTCAAAGTGACACAGACATTCTTACATACACTATGCATATTGCTCCCCGCATTCAGCGAGGTCTATCAGACCTGATCCACACTGTCGGATCAGGTCCGACAGACCTTTAATAAATAGGCCTCATTGTTTCCATAGGAAACAATAGAGATCTTGGCTAAGTGGGTGGGGCATATATTGAATTTCAAAGCATGTTTACACAACATAGAATATGAGGTCACTAAATGTAAAAATGGTTTATAAGCAGTAGCAGTTAAAATAATAGATATGTAAACTGTTTCACTGTAACTGCAGTAGATTAATTGCAAATCTAGCCACTAAAATGGTGGCAAGACAGGTATGTGTGAAAAGGTGCCCTTAAAATGGAGGATATTCTCCTTTTAAAATTAGAAACTCTCTGCAATGTTTCCCCATTACAATACGGTTACTCCCATGGATTGCCCACAAAACTCCCATGGAACGCCTATTTATTCACTATGGATGTGATTACTATTGTTAAACAAAACAAAAAACAATAATAATCCTATAGGAGCTGTTGGTTCAGTTGTGCATATATAGTATATGTGTATGCAGTTTCTTATAAGTATGTATTTTACTGTTAAATAGAAGATTAGGTATTTAAAGGCTTTTTGTGACTTAAATGCACAAAGCACTAGGATACGACTTGGAGTGTGTGCTCATCCAGTGGAAATACTGAATTTAAACTACCTTCCTCTTATACATGACACCAAACATGGAATCACTAATGTAACCACATATAAGATAAATTCTATAATTATTAAATTACAACATTTTCAATATTGTGATGGTGAAGATGACTATTATAAGGAATTGTATGTGCATACACTATCTTACTATTTTACTTCCTTAATAACAGACATTCTCACCATATTGTCAGGTAGGACGGAGTACAGCAGGGTTGTTTATTTGGTGGGCCAGTTAGTCACTAATGGTTGTATTAGTCTGGGGCTACATAACCTTATACATATAATTATAATAAAGATGATGTCTCAAAATATTATTAGAGTATAATTACATTTTAGCATAGAATATTAATTATTATTAAGTTTATATAACTATACTATTCATATATTTAGATATACAAAATGTGCTACAAATACACATTTAATTATCTAATGAGAATTGTGAAAATTATTTTTTCATAACAAACTATTATGTTTGTTTTGTGCTTAGTGGTGCTGAGGGACGCACAAAACACTTGGGTTGGAACAGATGTGGTCAACAGGCCCCATTTAAGCAGCCCTAGTATGAAGCATACCCAAAATGTGTGGCTGGGTATTAGGGACTCAGGACATCAAGGTGGGGCAGTCACCGTTTAGTGGGCGGCGCTGTGATGGGAGGGGCATGGGTGTGTCATGTGTAAATGGTCCATGTGCGGGGCCAAGGGAAATTCTGCAAATCTAGACATATGGCTATCTCAGAAATAGGGACAGAGCTCAGAATTAGGGAATGTCCCTCTCAAATGTTGACAGTTAGCAAGTTGGGTTTAAAGGGACAATAGAATAACTTTTGTTTCCTTGTTTTATCTACGAGAAAGCAATTTTACATTGTAGTATATGTTCCTGTGCTGAGACTTGTTAGTTGTTGTTTTTTTGTTTGTGAGGCGTGTTCCTTTTCCCCAATGATGCTTTGGGTGTATTGTGTATACACAGAGATATACTTCCAGTTAGCATTTTAAATAAAAACACATAGCTTGGGTATGATCTTTTTATCATGTAAAAAAAAAATAAAAAAAAAAATGAACGTCTAAATAATTAAATTAAAAGATCACTGTCCCTTAATGTTCTGAATTTCCAGGTTTTTCTGTAATTGAATAAGATCTGGTTTTCACAAGAGTTTTTACCACTGAGTGAACATATAATTTATTTCCAAGTAATTTCAAAGAACACAATACTGCAGACATCTTTATATGATGATTTTAATATTGACAATATTTTTATTCCATAAAATAAATGAAAAAAATACATACAATGATTCAAGGGTAAAATATTTTCAACAACATTTTATTGGACCAAAATTATTTTAGTCTGGTTCTTTAATTTCACAAACGTTTAAATTATTTAAAATCTAGAGTTAAACATACATATGAGTTTAGAGGTTTACAGTAGTGTACAAAGTTAAATATAAAAGCAAAGAAAACAACCTGGTATGTCCCATAATAAATAAAGGCTTATGAAAGTTCTCATTGACAGTCTTTTGAACATTTTCTTAGCTAGTGCATTCTAAGGGGACTTGTAGTAAGTTTGGTGAACTTCATTAGTATTACTATTGGTCATGTAAATAACCCAATCTAATAGTAATACGGAACATGTCTGCCTAACATTCCATTACCCTTTACAAGCACCCCCCCCCAAAATGTTTCAAGTTGGACTTCTCTATGTAAGTAATAAATTACCGTATATTACAATTATATTTTGGGCAGCAGGATGAGTTTGGGGTTAATACTTCAACATTAACCATGCACAGCCTGAATGTGGAGACAATCCGTATTGAAATATTTTACTCAAAAACATTTTATTCTCACAGGAAAAGAGATTTTGTGTAAACTACTGTGTGCAGGGCCGTCTTTAACACAGGGCAAAAGGGGCAGCTGCCCAGGGCCCAGTTTCTGTTGAGGGGCCCAAGAGTCCTAAAAAAAAATAAAAAAAAAATAAAAAAATGTTTTTTTATGGTTCATACCAGACTGCTGATGTGACATGGGGAACACACACATTCAGTCCTAATACTGTCACAGTCAAAAGTACTCTGCTTATATTTATTTTTTTTTAAAACTGTGCCAGACCGTGCCGGTGTCATGTAACATGCCAAGCTATTGCCATGTGCTGTTTTAGATGTGCACTGTGCAGCACTCAATGCAAAGCCCTAACTCGGTATCCAGCCATTCCCACTGCATCAGAAAAGGTCCTACTGGGGTTACCACTGCTACCAGGTCACTGCTCTGGTGGTGGGGATTTTTTCTGGGTAGGGCTGACTTTAGGCGCATGCAGCAGAAAGCTGGAGCGGCAAGGACATGAGGATTTGAGCATTTGTGCAGCAGCACACACTGCTCTCTTCAGTCTTGAGGCTGTGTGACTCATCTCACACTGTATCCATGCAGCCTTGGACAGACAGCATCCAGTCTGCTGGTCCCCTTAGCCCTACTCTTTCTGCTGTGGCCCTAAGATCAACTAACTGAAGTTTGTTAGGGGAACAGAGCTTTGTAGAAAGGTGTCAGTGGGAAGAATAAGTGAGTGCACACCCCCCCCTCCCCATGCAGCATTGTGCAGGGTGAGAGGGAACTTGTTCCTAGCAAAGGAGTGACATGTACTGCTGTGGCTGATGTATAGTGTCATGCTGATACTTCACACATTAATGTAAGATTTATTTTTATAGTTTTTGTTTTCTCTCTGTCTCAGATTTTACAGCTTCCCATAGTAGTTCTGCTGTTCCAGTCAGTAAACTTATACTGCACCTCCATGCTTCCTCCTCAGTCTTTACCTTGCTTTGCTCCTGTTGGCTGCCCTAAATCTCTTTAACCAGCTAACCTCACACCAGAATAACATTCAAGAGAATATTAAATGAATCCACAGTGGAGGAATTTATATATTTATTTACTTATTAGTACTGCTTAGGTCCAGTTTCACATATTGCAATTTATTTCATTTTTTTAAATGATTAGCTCAGCAGTGGATAATCCACTGCTGGGCTAATAATTAAAAAAAAATGATTTTGCTGTTTTTTGGGATGTTGGGGTGGAGAGCGAAACTGCATGGGGGGGGGGGGGCAAGAAAATGTTTGCCCAGGGTCCAGACAATATTAAAGATGGCCCTGACTGTGTGTGTTCATTTATGTTGTATTATAAACGCTGACCTGTAAGAGTAAGTAGAGACGGCAAAACAGATGGCAAAAGAGACCAAAAACTTCCATTACATTGTATAGCCAAATACAAATAGTATAAACCATCAGACATATATTTAGAAGCTATGATAATTATTGTAAGAGCATCATATGATACTAGATTATGTGTCAAGCTATCTACACAAGAACCACCTCTTGTATGCCATCATAAGTAAAATCACTCCCAGTAATGAATCAAATCGTATTCTGAGTTTAAACCCTGCGGTACTCTAGTTCCCAATTTAAACACCCAGAACATCTCCCTTTTATTAAGCAAAATATTCCTATCTCCACCCCTCTCTATTTACTCTTTTGTGCAGATACTGTATATGTTAAGATGGCCCTTCTAGCTGAATATATAATTCTCAACTCAATACTATAGTTTACAGTTAATACTTTTTGACGATAGTAGACACAAGGATAAAAACTGTATATATGTTGTTTACAATTTATAACATTGTTTATGAATTGTAGCGTATTTCATAGGAGCCTTGTTTTGTTTTGAAAATTGTTCAGCCAATCATGTATTAGATTGCTTTTTAAAAGAGACAGCCACTCCCAAATATATGTGTGCTTTTAAAGGATGCCAATAAAATGAACTTTTAATGAGTTTATGGTGGACCTTTTTTTGTACAAGTTGTTCTTTAGCCAGTAACCGCTTAGCTCATTTAGCGTTTGAACACGGAGATCCTGGTACTCGTGTGTGACATAATTCTCTGAGACGTCACGTGGGTAAGCGCATTGTGTAGCGGAGCAGTGGAGTGACCCAGTAAGCGAGTGTAATAGTGGGACTCACACCCTTAAGAGGTCTCCTCGCTGTTGAGACGGATGGTCCCTGCATACCATGAACGCTCATGGACTTAACAGACCGGGAAGCACCGGTAATGTTGTGAGTACATATTCATCATATTGATTACAGCTGAGAGAAGTTTGCTGTTGTTGTCTAAGAGTAGTACTAGGTAAAAGACAAATGCTGTATTATATGAATTAATACAAAACAGTTTTAGAAGCTCTGTTTGCAATTTTAAACTGTATTCTATGTCTTATGTTGCTCTGGGTTACTGATTTTCAAGGCCAATTAGTTCAGTCTCTAATTATCTCTTATAATCATTATATTTGATTTATGTGACAATATAAATGTAATGTCCATACAAAAGAGTTTGATTTTCTACTTATTAGAAGGTGCGCTGGAGAATCGCATTACATTATACAGAGAAAGACTCCATTTCTTCAGAGCTGAATTCCTTCATTGTAAAATTTACTTTCACCCATCTGCTAAAATATTCCTGATTGGTTCCTTCTGCATTTTCCACCACAAAGCTGCTGATTTTAATTAGTGGGATGTTTGGGGAGGTTTGGTAGGTGCCAGAGACACCCCAGTCCTCTTTACAATCTGGTTTCTTGCAGAATAATTTGAACTTCTTTGTGTAGCCTTGAAAGCCCCTAGGTTTAGGATGTGGCTCAGTGATGTATCGGTCTTTAAAGGATTTATCTATGACAGTATGGTGGGACCCCTGTAGATGAACAAAAAATATAAATGTGACATTGCATTAGTTAATTTTAAAGGGACACTAAAGTCCAAATAAACTTTCACGATTCAGATGGAGCATGCAAATTTTAGAGACTTTACAATTGTCTTCCATTGTGAAATTGTGCTCAGTCTTTTTATATGCACACTTGATGAGCCATCAGCTCCTATTGAGCATTTGCAAGAGTTCACAGCATAGACACACATAAGTCTGTGATTGGCTGATGTCTATCACATGATACAAGGTGCCAGCAAATTTAAGTACATTTATGTACCTCATCAACAGTGCTAAACAGGGAGCTTCTAAGGAACTTTTTAAAAGGTTTTATACTGGATTTTAGATCAGTATCTGTGCAAATTCTTCTTTATAGTAGTGTCTATTACATGCAGTTATATGAAAATTGGTGTATACTGTCCCTTTAACACAAACTATATTTCTTTCATGTAATTAGCAAGAGTCCATGAGCTAGTGACGTATGGGATATACATTCCTACCAGGAGGGGCAAAGTTTCCCAAACCTCAAAATGCCTATAAATACACCCCTCATCACACCCACAATTCAGTTTTACAAACTTTGCCTCCCATGGAGGTGGTGAAGTAAGTTTGTGCTAGATTCTACGTTGATATGCGCTTCGCAGCAGGTTGAAGCCCAGTTTTCCTCTCAGAGTGCAGTGAATGTCAGAGGGATGCGAAGAGACTATTGCCTATTTGAATACAATGGTCTTCCTCTAGGGGATCTATTTCATAGGTTCTCTGTTATCGGTTGTAGAGATTTCTTCTCCTACCTCCCTTTTCAGATCAACGATATACTCTTATATACCATTACCTCTACTGATTCTCGTTTCAGTACTGGTTTGGCTATCTACTATATGTAGATGAGTGTCCTGGAGACCTGGAGTTTTCTGGGGTATTTATTCCAGTTCCATTTTTAGGAAATGGGTTTTGGGGTTTTATTCAAGACTAAACATTGTTCTAAAGATAAAAAATCTTTTCGAATTGTCATATAAGTATACCATCTTTTAGAATGGTGTTTATATGGTCTATTTTGCCTTTTTTGGTCAGTGATGCATTATTTGTTTACAATAGATACAATAGATGCATATCTTCTGTTTTCATTTCAGATTATTTTTATTTTCTGAGATTCTCTTTTTTGACAAGCATGACCAATTTGTTGCTTTTCCTTCTGGTCTAGCGACAGTTCTAAGAATCTTTTCAAGGTTCTCAGTGTTACTTATTTGGACGGTCTCGTGGTACTGGCTCAGTCTTTTCGTTCTGCGGAATCTCATACGATTTAACTTTGTTGTTTCTTCAAGTCATGGTTAGAGGATCTTTTTATCAAAAGCTCCTTGATTCCTCTCACACAAGGGTCACCTTTTTTTAGGTTTCCAGATAGATTGTGTCAATGTCTTTGTCTCTAACAGACAAGTGACAATTTATTGGGTTCCGTTTGTCGGAATCTTCAGTCTCTATTATTTCCTTCAGTTGCTATATATGCATGGAAGTTTTAGGTCTCATGGCTGCAGCATTGGATTCGATTCCCTTTGCTCATTTTCATAGGAAACCTTTCCAGTTTTTTTATGCTGAATAATGGTGCAGGGATTCTAGGATATCACTTTTATATCTTTGAATCCTAATGTTTAACTATCTTTGATCAGTGGTTAAGTTCATCATTATTTAGTTCTACGGGTCTCTTCGGTTCTTTCAACCTAGACCATGATCTTTACAGATGCGAGTCTTTCAGGTTGGGAGGCTGTCTTAGGATCTCTGTCAGCACATGGGGTTTGGAAATCTCAGGAGGCGAGATTACCACTCAACATTTTGGAACTCCGTGCGATTTTCAGAGCTCTTCAGTTCTGGCCTCTTCTGAAGAGAGAATCGTTTATTTGTTTTCAGACAGACACAACCGTGGCGTATGTCAATCATCAAGGGGGGACTCACAGTCCTCAGGCTATGAAAGAAGTATCTCGGATACTTGTATGGGCGGAATCCAGCTCCTGTCTAATTTCTGTGGTTCATATCCCAGGTATAGACAATTGGGAAGCGGATTATCTCAGTCGCCAGATGTTACATCCGTGCAAATGGTCTCTTCATCCAGAGGTATTTCTTCAGATTGTTCAAATCTGGGGACTTCCAGAAATAGATCTGATGGCCTCTCATCTAAACAAGAAACTTCCCAGGTATCTGTCCAGATCCAGGGATCCTCAGGCGGAAGCAGTGGACGCGTTGTCGCTTCCTTGGAATTATCATCCTGCTTATATTTTTCCGCCTCTAGTTCTTCTTCCAAAAGTGATTTCCAAAATCCTAATGGAGCGGTCATTTGTACTGCTGGTGGCTCCAGCATGGCCTCACAGGTTTTGGTATGCGGATCTCGTTCGGATGGCCAGTTGCCAACCTTGGACACTTCCGTTAAGGCCAGACCTTCTGTCTCAAGGCCCATTTTTCCATCAGGATCTCAAATCATTAAATTTGAAGGTATGAAAATTGAACGCTTAATTCTTAGTCATAGAGGTTTTTCTGACTCAGTAATTAATACTATGTTACAGGCTCGTAAATTTGTGTCTCAGAAGATCTATTACCGAGTCTGGAAGACTTACATTTCTTGGTGTTCTTCACATAAATTCTCTTGGCATTCTTTTAGAATTCCTAGAATTTTACAATTTCTTCAAGATGGTTTGGATAAGGGTTTGTCTGCAAGTTCCTTGAAAGGACAAATCTCTGCTCTTTCTGTTCTTTTTCACAGAAAGATTGTTAATCATCCTGATATTCATTGTTTTGTACAGGCTTTGGTTCGTATCAAGCCTGTCATTAAGTCAATCTCTCCTCCTTGGAGTCTCAATTTGGTGCTGAGGGCTTTACAGGCTCCTCCGTTTGAACCTATGAATTCTCTGGACATTAAATTACTTTCTTGGAAAGTATTGTTCCTTTTGGCTATCTCTTCTGCTAGAAGAGTTTCTGAGTTATCTGCTCTTTCTTGTGAATCTCCTTTTTCTGATTTTTCATCAGGATAAGGCAGTGTTACGGACTTCATTTAAATTTCTTCCTAAGGTTGTGAATTCTAACGACATTAGTAGAGAAATTGTTGTCCCTTCATTGTGTCTACATCCTAAGAATTCTCTAGAGAGGTCTTTGCATTCTTTGGATGTAGTTAGAGTTTTGAAATATTGTGTTGAAATTTCTAAAGATTTTAGAACGACTTCTAGTCTATTTGTTATCTTTTCTGGTTCTAGGAAAGGTCAGAAGGCTTCTGCCTTTTCTTTGGCGTCCTGGTTTAAATCTTTGATTCATCATGCTTATGTGGAATCGGGTAAAACCCCGCCTCAGAGGATTACGGCTCATTCTACTAGGTCAGTTTCTACTTCCTGGGCTTTTAGGAATGAAGCTTCTGTTGATCAGATTTGCAAAGCAGCAATTTGGTCTTCTTTGCTTATTTTTACTAAATTCTACCATTTTGATGTGTTTTCTTCTTCTGAAGCAGTTTTTGGTAGAAAAGTACTTCAGGCAGCTGTTTCAGTTTGATTCTTCTGCTTATGATTTCAGTTTTTTTCTTTATAAGATTAAAACTTTTTGATTTGGGTTGTGGATTATTTTTTCAGCGGAATTGGCTGTCTTTATTTATCCCTCCCTCTGTAGTGACTCTTGCGTGGAAGTTCCACATCTTGGGTATCTGCTATCCCATACGTCACTAGCTCATGGACTCTTGCTAATTACATGAAAGAAAACATAATTTATGTAAGAACTTACCTGATAAATTCATTTCTTTCATATTAGCAAGAGTCCATGAGGCCCACCCTTTTTGTGGTGGTTATGATTTTTTTGTATAAAGCACAATTATTCCAATTCCTTATTTTTGATGCGTTCGCTCCTTTCTTATCACCCCACTTCTTGGCTATTCGTTAAACTGAATTGTGGGTGTGGTGAGGGGTGTATTTATAGGCATTTTAAGGTTTGGGAAACTTTGCCCCTCCTGGTAGGAATGTATATCCCATACGTCACTAGCTCATGGACTCTTGCTAATATGAAAGAAATGAATTTATCAGGTATGTTCTTACATAAATTATGTTTTACATAGCTTACTCTACTTACAATGGGATGTGGTAGTGGCATGCTCATTATGCTCATAATACAAGCTGTTGGTTAAGTGTTGGTCTTGCCAGTAATCCAAAATAGTGCTTTGCTTTATTTGCTTTTTAGAGGTGTCACTTCCAGAGCATAAAACAGCTCTCAATGTAAAATTTGGACTTTGCAGTAATTTAAAGATTTCTTCGATAATTTTACCAGACCAGAGAGCATTAGATCATCAAGCCCACAGTGTTCAATGTTCAGCTCCTTCCCTGAATTAATATATCAGAGGCTATCATAGTGAGGTTTAATAAATATAGGCCTTCTCATTGCCTTTCACTCTTTAAGTACAATGTATTCCTATAGTAAAGCTACCAGTCAGCCCTGTGCTATTATTTTCTACATAACACCTTTTTAGAAGACATGGAAAAAAGGTTAACACAAAACAGTGTAAATAGGGGCACTATCACTTTAAGATTAGCCAATCTGCAATGACTGGGGAAACAAATATTTGGTATAAATTGTTACTCAGAATTGCAATAAGTGATATGTAGATATGTAATGTGTAAATACAAATTACAATAATGCATATATAAAATATAACCTATATAGATATACTTCAAGGTGCAAAAAATAGAAAACAACAGGCTGCTCTCCTCAGGGTAATGGCCATCCACTTCAAAACAGATCTATAGAAAAGGGAGAAGGCGCCAACATAGCGTGATTCTGCAAATATATGCTAGATATACAATTTGGAATCAAATACACTCACTGTATTCAAGCACTGTAATGTAGTGCAAACTAAGCAGACCAGATCCTCGGAGTTGTCCGTTAAACTCTCTCCAGGTATATATGACAGGAACAACTGCAAGGAGTGTGTTTCACTCTGATGTGTGCTCTATAAATATAAGAGACAATCCCCACATAGCATAATACTGTATGAATAAAAATATCTTGCTAATAAGTGGATAAAATACACTCACTTGTGGTCTAGCACTGTAATGTAGTGCAGACTAGGCAGGCCAGAGCCACTGAGCTGTCCGGCAAGCTCTCAGCCCTCAGCCTGAGGAAACAGTAACATTACTGAGAAACGCGTTGCTGTATTTTATCTATGTGTTAATAAACACTTGTTTTTAAGTTTTCTAAAGTTACTTGCTATTTTTGATCCATTGTTTATTCACAATAACAAACCTTTTTTGTGGTTGTTAAACACACCCTGAACTCTGCAAGCAAGCTGAAAGATACACCATACGCCTGGTTATACACCTGGTTTCACTTGATGGTGGAGGAGAGCTTGCCGGACAGCTCAGAGGCTCTGGCCTGCCTACTCTGCACTACATTATAGTGCTAGACCACAAGTGAGTGTAATTTATCCACCTATTAACAAAATATTTTTATTCATACAGTATTATGCTATGTGGGCTTTGTCTCTTATATTTATAGAGCACACATCAGAGTGAAACACACTCCTTTGCAGTTGTTCCTGTCATATATACCTGGAGAGAGTTTACCGGCAAACTCAGAGGATTCGGTCTGCTTAGTTTGCACTACATTACAGTGCTTGAATACAGTGAGTGTATCTGATTCTAAATTGTATATCTAGCATACATTTGCAAAATCACACTATGTTGGCGCCTTCTCCCTTTTCTATAGATATATTTTTAAAGACATCACTGGCTTTGATATTCATTTTATGCAGTTACTTGAAACTCCTTGTTTTTTTTTACCTGAATTATATATATATATTTAAAGGGACTGTAAAAAAGCAATCCTGTGTGCCAGTAATACATAATACCTCTTTAAACAGTATTGGAATTTGTAGTATTGAATAAATAAATCACTCATGCCTGACTCTTTATCCATAGCTTTTTTTAATATTAATTAGCAGTGGGCAGTTTAGCCTAACAGTAGGCAACTGCTCGCTATAATACATGTTCTATAGTGAGCTGATGGAGCTGCAGAATGGAAGCACAGTAGACCGCATAGTAAACAGCTCCATGAGTGCACATAAGTAAAGAATAGGGCAAGCGGTTGACTTCTGTTAGGCTCAACCAATTGTTGCTGATAAAAAAAAAGGCAGCGGTTAGGGGGTAGATTAGGGCACCAGCTGCAAACCAGAAAATACTGCTAATTTTATTACTGTTTATAGAGGTATTATTTATTATTGACGCATACAATAGTAATGATTACTGCCCTTTTAAATGCATTTATTGAACTATTTTTCTCTTATATTATTACAGTAGTGTAGAAAACAAAAGGATTGGTAAGGGACTATAGTATAATTACGCTAATAATACCAAACCTGTATGGTTCTGATGTCATCTGTATTGCAAACAAATGTTTTGCATTTCCCACAAAGCAGCCTCTTGTTTGATTCTGTTGGCTTTGGTTTTCCAACATACTTTTTGAAATCTCGAAAATTCTTTTCCTCTTGTTGCGATTTACGAATCTGGAGTGGAAACAAATTACATTATAAAAGTGCTAATTTTTACAATCCCAAACCTCCTATTGGTCTATAATATAGGTGGTGATCAAAAAACATAATTTATGCTTACCTGATAAATTCCTTTCTTCTGTAGTGTGATCAGTCCACGGGTCATCATTACTTCTGGGATATTACTCCTCCCCAACAGGAAGTGCAAGAGGATTCACCCAGTAGAGCTGCATATAGCTCCTCCCCTCTACGTCACTCCCAGTCATTCGACCAAGGACCAACGAGAAAGGAAAAGCCAAGGGTGAAGTGGTGACTGGAGTATAAATTAAAAAATATTTACCTGCCTTAAAAACAGGGCGGGCCGTGGACTGATCACACTACAGAAGAAAGGAATTTATCAGGTAAGCATAAATTATGTTTTCTTCTGTTAAGTGTGATCAGTCCACGGGTCATCATTACTTCTGGGATACCAATACCAAAGCAAAAGTACACGGATGACGGGAGGGATAGGCAGGCTCTTTATACAGAAGGAACCACTGCCTGAAGAACCTTTCTCCCAAAAATAGCCTCCGATGAAGCAAAAGTGTCAAATTTGTAAAATTTGGAAAAAGTATGAAGCGAAGACCAAGTTGCAGCCTTGCAAATCTGCTCAACAGAGGCCTCATTCTTGAAGGCCCAAGTGGAAGCCACAGCTCTAGTAGAATGAGCTGTAATTCTTTCAGGAGGCTGCTGTCCAGCAGTCTCATAAGCTAAACGAATTATGCTACGAAGCCAAAAAGAAAGAGAGGTAGCAGAAGCTTTTTGACCTCTCCTCTGCCCAGAGTAAACGACAAACAGAGAAGACGTTTGTCGAAATTCCTTAGTTGCCTGTAAGTAAAATTTTAGAGCACGGACTACATCCAGGTTGTGCAGTAGACGTTCCTTCTTCGAAGAAGGATTTGGGCATAAAGAAGGAACAACAATCTCTTGATTGATATTCCTGTTAGTAACTACCTTAGGTAAGAACCCAGGTTTAGTACGCAGAACTACCTTATCCGAATGAAAAATCAAATAAGGAGAATCACAATGTAAGGCTGATAATTCAGAGACTCTTCGAGCCGAGGAAATAGCCATTAAAAATAGAACTTTCCAAGATAACAACTTTATATCAATGGAATGAAGGGGTTCAAACGGAACGCCCTGTAAAACATTAAGAACAAGGTTTAAACTCCATGGTGGAGCAACAGTTTTAAACACAGGCTTAATCCTGGCCAAAGCCTGACAAAAAGCCTGGACGTCAGGAACTTCTGACAGACGTTTGTGTAACAGAATGGACAGAGCTGAGATCTGTCCCTTTAATGAACTAGCAGATAAACCCTTTTCTAAACCTTCTTGTAGAAAAGACAATATCCTAGGAATCCTAACCTTACTCCAAGAGTAACCTTTGGATTCACACCAATATAGGTATTTACGCCATATCTTATGGTAAATCTTTCTGGTAACAGGTTTCCTAGCCTGTATTAAGGTATCAATAACTGACTCAGAAAACCCACGTCTTGATAAAATCAAGCGTTCAATTTCCAAGCAGTCAGCTTCAGAGAAGTTAGATTTTGATGTTTGAAGGGACCCTGTATCAGAAGGTCCTGTTTCAGAGGTAGAGACCAAGGTGGACAGGATGACATGTCCACCAGGTCTGCATACCAAGTCCTGCGTGGCCACGCAGGTGCTATTAGAATCACTGATGCTCTCTCTTGTTTGATTCTGGCAATCAATCGAGGAAGCAACGGGAAGGGTGGAAACACGTAAGCCATCCTGAAGTCCCAAGGTGCTGTCAGGGCATCTATCAGGACTGCTCCTGGATCCCTGGATCTGGACCCGTAACGAGGAAGCTTGGCGTTCTGTCGAGACGCCATGAGATCTATCTCTGGTTTGCCCCAACGTCGAAGTATTTGGGCAAAGACCTCCGGATGAAGTTCCCACTCCCCCGGATGAAAAGTCTGACGACTTAAGAAATCCGCCTCCCAGTTCTCCACTCCCGGGATGTGGATTGCTGACAGGTGGCAAGAGTGAGACTCTGCCCAGCGAATTATCTTTGATACTTCCATCATAGCTAGGGAGCTTCTTGTCCCTCCCTGATGGTTGATGTAAGCTACAGTCGTGATGTTGTCCGACTGAAACCTGATGAACCCCCGAGTTGTCAACTGGGGCCAAGCCAGGAGGGCATTGAGAACTGCTCTCAATTCCAGAATGTTTATTGGCAGGAGACTCTCCTCCTGACTCCATTGTCCCTGAGCCTTCAGAGAATTCCAGACGGCACCCCAACCTAGAAGGCTGGCGTCTGTTGTTACAATTGTCCAGTCTGGTCTGCTGAATGGCATCCCCCTGGACAGATGTGGCCGAGAAAGCCACCATAGAAGAGAATTTCTGGTCTCTTGATCCAGATTCAGAGTAGGGGACAAGTCTGAGTAATCCCCATTCCACTGACTTAGCATGCACAGTTGCAGTGGTCTGAGGTGTAAGCGTGCAAAGGGTACTATGTCCATTGCCGCTACCATTAAGCCGATTACCTCCATGCATTGAGCCACTGACGGGTGTTGAATGGAATGAAGGGTGCGGCAAGCATTTTGAAGCCTTGTTAGCCTGTCCTCTGTCAGGTAAATCTTCATTTCTACAGAATCTATAAGAGTCCCCAGGAAGGGAACTCTTGTGAGTGTAACGAGTGAACTTTTCTTTTCGTTCACCTTCCATCCATGTGACCTTAGAAATGCCAGTACTAACTCTGTATGAGACTTGGCAGTTTGAAAGCTTGAAGCTTGTATCAGAATGTCGTCTAGGTATGGAGCTACCGAGATTCCCTGCGGTCTTAGTACCGCCAGAAGAGCACCCAGAACCTTTGTGAAGATTCTTGGAGCTGTAGCCAATCCGAATGGAAGAGCCACAAACTGGTAATGCCTGTCTAGGAAGGCAAACCTTAGGTACCGGTAATGATCTTTGTGAATCGGTATGTGAAGGTAAGCATCTTTTAAATCTACAGTGGTCATGTACTGACCCTCTTGGATCATAGGTAAAATTGTCCGAATGGTCTCCATCTTGAACGATGGAACTCTTAGGAATTTGTTTAGGATCTTTAAGTCCAGGATTGGTCTGAAAGTTCCCTCTTTTTTGGGAACCACAAACAGATTTGAGTAAAACCCCTGTCCCTGTTCCGATCGTGGAACTGGATGGATTACTCCCATTAACAAGAGCTCTTGTACGCAGCGTAGAAACGCCTCTTTCTTTGTCTGGATTGTTGACAACCTTGACAGATGAAATCTCTCTCTTGGAGGAGAGTATTTGAAGTCCAGAAGGTATCCCTGAGATATTATCTCTAGTGCCCAGGGATCCTGGACATCTCTTGCCCAAGCCTGGGCGAAGAGAGAAAGTCTGCCCCCCACTAGATCCGATCCCGGATCGGGGGCCCTCAATTCATGCTGTTTTAGGGGCAGCAGCAGGTTTCCTGGTCTGCTTGCCCTTGTTCCAGGACTGGTTAGGTTTCCAGCCTTGTCTGTAGCGAGCAACAGCTCCTTCCTGTTTTGGTGCAGAGGAAGTTGATGCTGCTCCTGCTTTGAAATTACGAAAGGAACGAAAATTAGACTGTCTAGTCTTAGCTTTGGCTTTGTCCTGAGGCAGGGCATGGCCTTTACCTCCTGTAATGTCAGCGATAATCTCTTTCAACCCGGGCCCGAATAAGGTCTGCCCTTTGAAAGGTATATTAAGCAATTTAGACTTAGAAGTAACATCAGCTGACCAGGATTTTAGCCACAGCGCCCTGCGTGCCTGAATGGCGAATCCTGAATTCTTCGCCGTAAGTTTAGTAAGATGTACTACGGCCTCCGAAATGAATGAATTAGCTAGTTTAAGGACTCTAAGCCTGTCCGTAATGTCGTCCAGAGTAGCTGAACTAATGTTCTCTTCCAGAGACTCAATCCAGAAAGCCGCTGCAGCCGTGATCGGCGCAATGCATGCAAGGGGTTGCAATATAAAACCTTGTTGAACAAACATTTTCTTAAGGTAACCCTCTAATTTTGTATCCATTGGATCTGAAAAAGCACAGCTATCCTCCACCGGGATAGTGGTACGCTTAGCTAAAGTAGAAACTGCTCCCTCCACCTTAGGGACCGTTTGCCATAAGTCCCGTGTGGTGGCGTCTATTGGAAACATTTTTCTAAATATCGGAGGGGGTGAGAACGGCACACCGGGTCTATCCCACTCCTTAGTAACAATTTCAGTAAGTCTCTTAGGTATAGGAAAAACCTCAGTACTCGCCGGTACCGCAAAATATTTATCCAACCTACACATTTTCTCTGGTATTGCAACTGTGTTACAATCATTCAGAGCCGCTAACACCTCCCCTAGTAATACACGGAGGTTTTCCAGTTTAAATTTAAAATTTGAAATATCTGAATCCAGTCTGTTTGGATCAGAACCGTCACCCACAGAATGAAGTTCTCCGTCCTCATGTTCTGCCACCTGTGACGCAGTGTCTGACATGGCCCTAATATTATCAGCGCACTCTGTTCTCACCCCAGAGTGATCACGCTTACCTCTTAGTTCTGGTAATTTAGCCAAAACTTCAGTCATAACAGTAGCCATATCCTGTAATGTGATTTGTAATGGCCGCCCAGATGTACTCGGCGCTACAATATCACGCACCTCCCGATCGGGAGATGCAGGTACTGACACGTGAGGCGAGTTAGTCGGCATAACTCTCCCCTCGTTGTTTGGTGAAATTTGTTCAATTTGTACAGATTGACTTTTATTTAAAGTAGCATCAATACAGTTAGTACATAAATTTCTATTGGGCTCCACTTTGGCATTGCAACAAATGACACAGGTATCATCCTCTGAATCAGACATGTTTAACACACTAGCAAATAAACTTGCAACTTGGAATACAATTCAATTAGAATAATATTAAAAATGTACTGTGCCTTTAAGAAGCACAGAAGATCTATGACAGTTGAAAATTAATAAATTGAAACAGTTATAGCCTCAATCCCTGTAAACAACACAACTTTAGCAAAGGTTTAATCCCATTAGCAAAGATAACAAATTCTGAAAGCAGGAAACAAATTACAGAATAAACGTTTTTTATCTCAGTCAACTATAATTCTCACAGCTCTGCTGAGAGAAATTACCTCCCTCAAAATAAGTTTTGAAGACCCCTGAGCTCTGTAGAGATGAACCGGATCATGCAGGAAATACAATGAGCTGCTGACTGAAATATCTGATGCGTAGCAAAGGCGCCAAAAAACGGCCCCTCCCCCTCACACACAGCAGTGAGAGAGAACAGAAACTGTCAGAAAAAAGATTAAGCAACTGCCAAGTGGAAAAATAATGCCCAAACATTTATTCACTCAGTACCTCAGCAAATGAAAACGATTTTACATTCCAGCAAAAACGTTAAACATAGTTTCTAGTTATTAAACAGCTTTATGTACTTCTTACAGTATAATTCTAGTGAAGTACCATTCCCCAGAATACTGAAGTGTAAAGTATACATACATGACATTATATCGGTATGGCAGGATTTTCTCATCAATTCCATTGTCAGAAAATAAAAGCTGCTACATACCTCTATGCAGATTCATCTGCCCGCTGTCCCCTGATCTGAAGTTTACCTCTCCTCAGATGGCCGAGAAACAGCAATATGATCTTAACTACTCCGGCTAAAATCATAGCAAAAACTCTGGTAGATTCTTCTTCAAACTCTGCCAGAGAGGTAATAACACACTCCGGTGCTATTTTAAAATAACAAACTTTTGATTGAAGATATAAAACTAAGTATAATCACCATAGTCCTCTCACACATCCTATCTAGTCGTTGGGTGCAAGAGAATGACTGGGAGTGACGTAGAGGGGAGGAGCTATATGCAGCTCTGCTGGGTGAATCCTCTTGCACTTCCTGTTGGGGAGGAGTAATATCCCAGAAGTAATGATGACCCGTGGACTGATCACACTTAACAGAAGAAAAGGCCGCCACTGACGCAAAGGACACTGCCGGCTCTATAATTTGACTATGTAGAACCATGGGATCCAGATGGCATTTGACAGGGATGGCACATAGAGGGAACTTACACTCATACAGGTCTATAAGATAGGTATCAGCGACGCGTGCTATCATGTGAAATTTCAATCTGTTAATACTGTTGATTATGGTTGGGCTTAGACATAGAGCTTGGGGATGGGGAAGAGGGGGGAGCTGGCATTTCATTCATGGACCAAGGCAACACAATGTCTTGAGACAATCTTAGAAAAGGAGCCTAATTTTCTCCACTGACACCAATGAAGATGCCATATTTTCTCCAAAAATACCAAATATACCAAAAAAAAGGAGCATTATTCATTTATTATTATTCACTGAAACCAGTGCAAAGGGGCCTTATTTGCTTTGATTGTTCTTCTTGTGATGTATAATACAAATATAATAATAATTTGACAGCAATAATAACAACAGTATAGCAGCTCGGCACACACAGATATGTTTAGAAGATTATCTTAGTTATATTATGTAATAGATGTTCATCCCCTCTGGTATATAACAAAATAAACCAATATGTATGGAATCCATATAAAGCTGTGCATGTTATCATTTAAAAAAAATGGCAATAGTTACCATCTGATTTATTAAAACATTTGATAGGCACTGTGAGCCCGATCAAAAACTTTGTGTCTTTTTTTTTGCATTACACTGTAATTAAATTGTCTCTCCTTTAAATATCAAGATAAATAGCTCTGAAGCTATAATTTACCTTTCTCAAATTTTCTGAGGGACCTTGCAGTACTGACAAGACATCTTCACCAGATAAGAGAGCTATAGATCATTGATGTAGAATCATAAATTAGACTCTTATGGGTTTAACAACATAGCAACTTCAAATGAGATTATAATGCTACTTCCAGCAACATTTATGGAATATCTTGGTTTTTTTGTTTTGTTTTGTTTTTTTAAAACTGCTGGGAAATATTCTAAAACCGTGATTCTCAATGCCCTCAAGTGCCCATAATAGTTCATTTCCATGATATCTAAAATAGAGCAGAGGTAAAATGATCAGCTGATTAGTAACCATTGTTATTAATATGATTGTGCATTCATTTCATTATGAATGTGAATTTGTAATGAAAATACTGATATTTGCTTTCACGACACAAATATCCAAACAAATGCACCAAGTAAATTTAAAGAAAGCAAAGAAACACTGACTAAATTCATCAGTATTCGTTGGTTTCCTTTAAACTACCTTTAGGGTTTAAATACCACTAGTGAACTGGAAAACCCTCCTAATGCAGACACTTCTGCACAGAGCCCCGCGCTACGCTAATAGGAGTTTTAGTGCGGTGGATCTCAGAGCCTGCTTTAACGGAGAAGATCCTTTAGCGCAGGCCCTGGGATCCGCAACACTAAGCCTTCTATTAGCGCAGCGCGGGGCTCTGAAGTAGGGTCAGGATTAGCGCGGCTCTCCAGAGTGCTAGAGGTAAGTATAACACCTCAGGTGAACTTTTTCAACTGTAGGAAAGGAATATTTACATTTGTTTGAAGAAAACTAATAGAAATGTTCCACAAATATTCAGTATTCCTTTTATTTTAAACAAAACACTGAATAGTGCAGCAAACAAATATTTTGAAGAACTAATTTTTCAGGAATTTCGTACCGAAAGATTTGTCATAGACTAATTTTTCGCTGCTGCGCAAGTCTAATTACTAATCTGCTCTCATCCAACAGCTGATTATTTCACCTGTGCTCTAGTAAAGATATAATAAAAATCTGGCCTGTCAAGAATACTTGAGGACTGGAGTTGAGAAAGACGGATCTAAAATACGTAGCTCAAAATACCCGATGCCCAACAGTCAGCAGCAGAGGTACTGTAGCCTGTAGGACAAACTGATTCACTTGTTCTTGTGTGTAGCTATAACCTCTGCAAGGATGCCGAAGGCTCACATTTCACCTTCAGCAGAGCCATATCAGCAGACCCCTGAAAACTAAGAGGATTAAGTCATATATTGTTTAACATTTTCTTGATGATAATGTTACCCAAATATCAGCAACAGAAATGTCAGCAGATCAGTGGAGGCCACACCTACGCTTGCTGTTTCCTTCTACCAAATCCTATTTCACTATAGCAATACTTCATATTCAGTTTACCAAATTTAAAAAATCCCTTTCATCGAGTTCCTGTAGCTTGGCAACAGCATCATTCATCATTTTTTCATACAAAATATTGTTTTTTTCCCTTTCTGCTTGATCTCGCTTGCATGTCACAAGGAAGCATTTACTGTCCTGAGCCCTTCCTCGACCTGCAGGAAGAAAAATATATGAATACAAGAGTCTTCTCTGTCAAACAGGACATCTTGCCTGTAAGGTCGAAAACAGGACAATAACACTACAAATCTGATGGGATAAATCAATTAGATATTTTTTTCAATAAGTTATGTATTATTTTAGTGTAAATGAATAACACATCAAATACAACTTAAAAGCTTTACGATTCTGTGTTCAATAAATATGCATATTTTTCTAAAAAAGAAGCACAATGGGAATTAATTAAAGGGATAGTAAATACCAAAAATGTTATTGTTTAAAAAGATAGATAATCCCTTTATTTACCATTCCCCAGTTTTGCATAACCAACACTGTTATATAAATATACATTTTACCTCTGTGATTACCTTGTATCTAAGCTTCTGCAAACTTCCCCCTTATCTCAGATCTTTTGACAGACTTGCATTTCAGGCAATTAGTGCGGACTCATAAATAACTTCCAGAGCGTGAGCACGTTATCTATATGAAACACATGAACTAACGCCCTCTAGCGGTGGAAAAATGTCAAATGCATTCAGATAAGAGGCGGCCTTAGAAATTTGCATATGAGCCTATTTAGGTTTAGCTTTCATCTAAGAATACCAAGATAACAAAACAAATTTGATGATAAAAGTAAATTGCATGCCCTATCTGAATCATGAACGTTTAATTTGGACTTTACTGTCCCTTTAAATGATTTCTTTTATGGATCCATCACAAAATACCAATTGCCTTTGCAACATATTTATTTATCCTTATAAAAGACACTTTAAATGTACACTATATGTCAAAAGCTGTTTAACATTATAAAAAGCATAAACTATGCTTCCTCTTCCTCTTAACCATTATTTTATGTATATATCATGACATGTGCATTATCTATGTAATGTTATGTACAACTAGAATTGTATCACTAGAGAAGAATAATATCACCATAGTTTACTAGTCAGAGAAGAATAATATCACCATAGTTTACTAGTCAGAGAAGAATAATATCACCATAGTTTACTAGTCAGAGAAGAATAATATCACCATAGTTTACTAGTCAGAGAAGAATAATATCACCATAGTTTACTAGTCAGAGAAGAATAATATCACCATAGTTTACTAGTCAGAGAAGAATAATATCACCATAGTTTACTAGTCAGAGAAGAATAATATCACCATAGTTTACTAGTCAGAGAAGAATAATATCACCATAGTTTACTAGTCAGAGAAGAATAATATCACCATAGTTTACTAGTCAGAGAAGAATAATATCACCATAGTTTACTAGTCAGAGAAGAATAATATCACCATAGTTTACTAGTCAGGGGATAAAAGTTACGATTGCAGAGAGAGAAAAGTTACTAAAAATGCCAAATTTGTTTACTTATCCACTGCAATTTCTTACTTATCTTGGACAAATGGACATTTCCAGCCCTGTGTGTGTTATGCACTGAGACAAGAGGCGGCTTGCAGTGGCTTAGGAACAGACAGAGGTTTAGAGGTTATAAAATATATTAATAAAACAATGTTGGTTGGGGAATGCATAGTAAATGTGTTATCTATCTTTTTAAACAATAAAGAAAATCATGTAATCTGTTCCTTTAACTTTAATTACCTTTAAAGAATTCTACAGCAATAAAGAGCCCGAAAATGATTTGCTCAATGAGTAATTTTTCTGAAAGCTAGATATAAACGTACCTCTGACTTGAATCATCTTAGTGACATTGCCCACATATTCGTAAAGCAGCACAAGGTTGCATGCAGGTATATCAATGCCTTCATCTGCCACTGATGTAGCTATCAGCATCTTGCTTTCCCCATTAGTTTTGAATGCATCTAGGACACCCTTCTGGCCTGTAAAGGTCATTCCTATGGAAAATAATAATTACAGTGAATCTAAATTGTGCTAAACATTCAAAATGCCCAAAAAATTAAGCCACTCAATAGTGGAAATGGTATTGATAAGATTTTTTAAATGATTGTTTGTGGTGTATTTAGAATTATTATTACATATCATTGTGTTGTCTATCATTACAATGGTATAGGAATAATGTATCATGAATAAAACTTACTTTACACAAATGTGTTGCATAGCTGCTCTAATATTTGAAGGAATTTTCTAATTGTCTATTAAAAGGACATTCAATTAAACAAGAGAATACTCAAATGTGAAATAGCCTTTTATTATTGTACTATTAATTGCATTTAACTAAGTGTTTACCTTTGTAAAGGGAAATCAATAGTTCAAAGGATATTAAACAGTGTGATTTTGTAATATAAAATATTTAATTATGTGTAGTTAAAAAAACTTTTGCAATATACTTTCATTATTTACTTTATTGTTTTAGTTTAGCTAATTGTAGGTAATTTATTTAATTAATTTAATGATAGTGTAGTGTTAGGTGTATTTGTAACTTAGGTTAGGATTTATTTTACAGGTAATTTTGTACTTATTTTAACTAGGTAGCTATTAAATCGTTATTAACTATTTAATAGCTATTGTACCTAGTTAAAATAAATACAAAGTTGCCTGTAAAATAAATATAAATCCTAAAATAGCTACAATGTAATTATTATTTATATTGTAGCTATATTAGGGTTTATTTTCTAGGTAAGTATTTAGTTTTAAATAGGATTAATTTATTTAATTATAGGAATATTATTTAGTTTTATTTAAATTATATTTATGTTAGGGGGTGTTAGACCTAGGTTTAGACTTAGGTTTAGGGGTTAATAACTTTATTATAGTAGCAGCGACGTTGCGGGCGGGAGATTAGGGGTTAATAATTGTAGGTAGGTGGCGGCGATGTTAGGGAGGGCAGATTAGGGGTTAATCCAATTTATTATAGTGTTTGCGAGGTGGGAGTGTGGCGGTTTAGGGATTAATACATTTATTATAGTGGCGGCGAGGTCCGGTCGGCAGATTAGGGGTTAATAAGTGTAGGTAGGTGGCAGCGACGTGGGGGGGGCAGATTAGGGGGTAATAAATATAATATAGGTGTCGGTGATGTTAGGGGCAGTAGATTAGGGGTTCATAGCTATAATGTAGGTGGCGGCGGTGTCCGGAGCGGCAGATTAGGAGTTAATATTATAATGTAGGTGTCATCGATAGCGGGGGCGGCAGATTAGGGGTTAATAAGTGTAAGGTTAGGGGTGTTTAGACTTGGGGTTCATTTTAGGGTGTTAGGTGTAGACTTAGAGAGTGTTTCCCCATAGGAAACAATGGGGCTGCGCTAGGAGCTGAACGCTGCTTTTTTGCAGGTGTTAGGTTTTTTTCAGCCAGCTCAGCCCCATTGTTTCCTATGGGGATATCGTGCACGAGCACGTTTTTCCAGCTTACCGCTACCGTAGGCAACACTGGTATTGAGGGTTGAAGTGGAGCTAAATTATGCTCAACGCTCCCTTTTCTGAGCCTAACGCAGCCACTCAGACAACTCTAAATACCAGCGTTGTCTTAAGGGTGCGCTGGACAAAAAAGCAGCGTTAGCACCGCGGGTCTTTACCGACAAAACTCTAAATCTAGGTGTAAGATTCTTGAATTTCAAATAAAGATACCAAGAGAATGAAGAAAATTTGATATTAGAAATAAATTTGAAAGTTGCTTAAAATTGCATACTCTATCTGAATAACAAAAGAAAAAATTTGGGTTCAGTGTCCCTTTAAGTATTAACTCAAGCCTCCCTTGAAGAAAATGAAAGAAACACAATTTTTAGATGTATTTTACAACAAAAGGCTCTAAAATAAATAATGAATGTATATAGCAATAATGTTTCACTTGCAATAATGAAACATTGTATGCGTTGTTGAAATGTTAAAGTGAAAGTAAATCCTAGTGTTTTACAAACGCTAGGATTGACTATTGAAACAAATAAAGGGGACTTTCATTCATGAAGTATAAGATACTTCATGTAGAAAGCGCCTTTATTTGTTTTAACCAATCGCCATTCTTAGCGGCTATGGCAGCCCACAGCTAAAAAAATCGGGGGTAAATCCGGCTTGACGCTCATGGGAGCTGGATTTATCGCACGGCTATTGGCTAAGAGGTGAAAATGTCAGCTCTTAGCAAAAAAAATTTTAACCGTGGTCTGCTGTAGGAGCTAAGAACGACGATCGGTTAAAACAAATAAAGGCGCTTTCTACATGAAGTATCTTATACTTGATGAATTAAAGTCCCCTTTATTTGTTTCAAAAGTCAATCCTAGCATTTGTAAAACGCTAGGATTTACTTTCACTTTAAGTTTAATGGTCCTTTAAAGGAATAGTAAACGTAAAAAATATTTTTACATAATTGCACAATTAATAAGAACAATGAGACTTTCATCTTGATTCTTTTTCTATATTTAGTGCCACAAAAAAGTCCACAACTTGATGGTTTACAAGTAAAAAAAACAAAACAAAACAAACAAAAGCGTTACAAGGTTGTTCTTAATCAGCCTAAATGTATTGCCCTCCCGTTCTGGATAAAGTACCCAACAGTCTGTAAAAAGTTTTTAAGGTTTATAGTCCATTTAACTTCCAACATTGTGACACCAATTACTTTATAGAAAATAAAGTGCTTCTACCTTCAGTATTTTCAAATCTTTACACTTATATCTTCAATATATAAACAACTAATATAATTCTAAAATGCATCTACATACTATTCTCATGATATTGTTTCCTTTGAATATATTATGTCTAACATAAATTTACTGATTAATATCCCTTTAAAGTTTGCTCCAGAGCACAAACTGGGACCAAGCTGAACACATCTAGTGGGACAATAATAAGACATGTGTGTAGCCACCAATCACCAGAAAACTTCCAGTAGTATCCATTGCTTTGTCTGAGCATACCTAGGTATTCTTTTCAACAAAGGCTATTGAGAAAACAAAGTAATTTTAAAACAGAAGTAAATTGAAAATTATCTTACAATTATATGATCTACCTGAACCATAAAAGTTTAACCCCTTAACAACCAATGTACTCTATATGCGCTGTTGTTAAGGAGTTTACTAGTGCAGCTTTGCCAACAGTATCGAAGCTGCACTAGCACTGCATGCCTCATTTCCGGAGGCTTGTAGATAGAGCGTGGTCTTGCCGACATCGTTGGCTGTCAAGGGGTTAAAAACAGAATTTATGCTTACCTGATAAATTTCTTGCTTTTGCGATGTACCGAGTCCACGGATTCATCCTAACTTGTGGGATATTGTCCTTCCTGACAGGAAGTAGCAAAGAGAGCACCACAGCAGAGCTGTCTATATAGCTCCCCCCTTAACTCCACCCCCCAGTCATTCGACTGAAGGCCAAGGAAGAAAAGGAGAAACTATAAGGTGCAGAGGTGACTGAAGTTTACATAAAAAATACTATCTGTCTTGAATAGACAGGGCGGGCCGTGGACTCGGTACATCGCAAAAGAAAGAAATTTATCAGGTAAGCATAAATTCTGTTTTCTTTTGCAAGATGTACCGAGTCCACGGATTCATCCTAACTTGTGGGATACCAATACCAAAGCTTTAGGACACGGATGAAGGGAGTGACAAGACAGGAACCTAAACAGAAGGCACCACTGCTTGCAAAACCTTTCTCCCAAAAATAGCCTACGAAGAAGCAAAAGTATCAAATTTGGAAAATTTGGAAAAGGTATGAAGCGAAGACCAAGTCGCAGCCTTACAAATCTGTTCAACAGAAGCATCATTTTTAAAAGCCCATGTGGAAGCCACCGCTCTAGTGGAGTGAGCTGTAATTCTTTCAGGAGGCTGCTGTTCAGCAGTCTCATAAGCCAAACAGATGATGCTTTACAGCCAAAAGGAAAGAGAGGTAGCCGTAGCCTTTTGACCTCTACGCTTTCTAGCATAGGTAACAACAAAGAAGATGATTGGCGAAAATCTTTGGTTGCCTGCAAATAAAACTTCAAGGCACGAACCACGTCCAAGTTGTGCAACAGACGGTCCTTCTTAGAAGAAGGATTAGGACACAGAGAAGGAACAGCAATTTCCTGATTGATATTCCTGTTAGAAACAACCTTAGGGAGGAACCCACGTTTGGTACGCAAAACCACCTTATCAGTATGGAAAACAAGATAAGGCGAGTCACATTGTAATGCAGATAGTTCAGAAACTCTTCGAGCTGAAGAGATAGCAACTAGAAATAGAACTTTCCAAGATAGAAGCTTAATATCTATGGAATGCATGGGTTCAAACGGAACCCCCTGAAGAACTTTAAGAACTAAATTGAGACTCCATGGCGGAGCAACAGGTTTAAACACAGGCTTAATTCTAACTAAAGCCTGACAAAAAGCCCGAACATCTGGGACATCTGCGAGACGCTTGTGCAACAGAATAGACAAAGCAGATATCTGTCCCTTTAAGGAACTAGCGGACAATCCTTTCTCCAATCCTTCTTGGAGAAAAGACAAAATCCTAGGAATCCTGATCTTACTCCATGAGTAGCCTTTGGATTCACACCAAAAAAGATATTTACGCCATATCTTATGATAAATCTTCCTGGTGACAGGCTTTCGAGCCTGTCACAAGGTATCTATGACCGACTCAGAGAAACCCCGCTTTGATAAAATCAAGCGTTCAATCTCCAACCAGTCAGTTGCAGAGAAATTAGATTTGGATGCTTGAATGGACCTTGAATCAAAAGGTCCCGTCTCAGTGGCAGAGTCCATGGTGGCAGAGATGACATGTCCACCAGGTCTGCATACCAAGTCCTGCGTGGCCACGCAGGCGCTATCAAAATCACTGAAGCTCTCTCCTGTTTGATTCTGGCAATCAGACGCGGAAGGAGAGGGAATGGTGGAAACACATAAGCCAGGTTGAACGACCAGGGTACTGCTAGAGCATCTATCAGTACTGCCTGAGGATCCCTTGACCTGGATCCGTAACGAGGAAGTTTGGCGTTCTGATGAGACGCCATCAGATCCAATTCTGGTGTGCCCCATAGCTGAACCAATTGAGCAAACACCTCCGAATGGAGCTCCCACTCCCCTGGATGAAAAGTCTGACGACTTAGAAAATCTGCCTCCCAGTTCTCCACCCCTGGGATATAGATCGCTGATAGATGGCAAGAGTGAGTCTCTGCCCATCGGATTATCCTGGAAACCTCTATCATCGCCAAGGAACTCCTTGTTCCCCCCTGATGATTGATATAAGCTACAGTCGTGATGTTGTCCGATTGAGACCTGATGAATCCGGCCGAAGCCAGCTGAGGCCACGCCTGAAGAGCATTGAATATCGCTCTTAATTCCAGAATATTTATCGGTAGGAGGGCCTCCTCCTGAGTCCACAAACCCTGTGCTTTCAGGGAATTCCAGACTGCACCCCAACCCAGTAGGCTGGCGTCCGTCATCACAATAACCCACGCTGGCCTGCGGAAACACATTCCCTTGGACAGGTAATCCTGTGACAACCACCAAAGAAGAGAGTCTATGGTCTCTTGATCCAGATTTATCTGAGGAGATAACTCTGCAGAATCCCCATTCCACTGTTTGAGCATGCATAGTTGCAGTGGTCTGAGATGCAAGCGAGCAAACGGAACTATGTCCATTGCCGCTACCATAAGTCCGATTACCTCCATACACTGAGCCACTGACGGCCGAGGAATGGAATGAAGAGCTCGGCAGGTGGTTAAAATCTTTGATTTCCTGACCTCCGTCAGAAATATTTTCATGTCCACCGAATCTATCAGAGTTCCCAGGAATGGAACTTTTGTGAGAGGAATAAGAGAACTCTCTTTCACGTTCACCTTCCACCCATCAGATAGAACACTAAGTCCGTGTGAGACTTGGCAAGTTGGAAAGTCGACGCTTGAATTAAGATGTCGTCTAGATAAAGCGCAACTGCTATGCCCCTCGGCCTTAGGACCGCCAGAAGGGACCCTAGCACCTTTGTGAAGATTCTTGGCCCCGTGGCCAACCCGAAGGGAAGAGCCACAAACTGGTAATGTCTGTCCAGAAAGGCAAACCTGAGGAACTGGTGATGATCTTTGTGGATAGGAATGTGTAGATACGCATCCTTTAGATCCACGGTAGTCATATATTGACCCTCCTGGATCATTGGTAAAATAGTCTGAATGGTCTCCATCTTGAAGGATGGAACTCTTAGGAATTGGTTTAGGATCTTGAGATCTAGAATTGGTCTGAAGGTTCCCTCTTTTTTGGGAACCACAAACAGATTGGAGTAGAAACCTTGCCCCTGTTCTGTTTTTGGAACTGGGCAGATCACTCCCATGGTAAAAAGGTCTTCTACACAGCGTAAGAACGCCTCTCTTTTTGTCTGGTTTACAGACAATTGAGAAAGATGGAACCTCCCCCTTGGAGGAGAATCTTTGAAATCTAGGAGATACCCCTGGGTTACAATTTCTACGTCCCAGGAGTCCTGAACGTCTCTTGTCCAGGCCTGAGCAAAGAGAGAAAGTCTGCCCCCTACTTGATCCGGTCCCGGATCGGGGGCTACCCCTTCATGCTGTCTTAGTGGCAGCAGCAGGCTTTTTGGCCTGTTTACCCTTGTTCCAAGCCTGGTTAGGTCTCCAGGTTGGCTTGGATTGAGCAAAGTTCCCCTCTTGCTTTGCAGCAGGGGAAGAGGAAGCAGGACCACCCTTGAAGTTTCGAAAGGAACGAAAATTATTTTGTTTGGTCCTTGTCTTATTTGACTTATCTTGAGGGAGGGCATGACCCTTCCCTCCAGTGATGTCTGAAATGATCTCTTTCAGTGCAGGCCTGAATAGGGTCTTACCTTTTGAAAGGGATGGTCAAAAGCTTAGATTTAGATGACACATCAGCTGACCAGGACTTACTCCATAACGCTCTTCGCGCTAAAATGGCAAAACCTGAATTCTTTGCCGCTAACTTAGCAAGATGAAAAGCGGCGTCTGTAATAAAAGAATTAGCCAACTTAAGGGCCTTAATTCTGTCCAAAATATCATCTAGTGGGGTCTCCATCTGAAGAGCCTCTTCTAGAGCCTCAAACCAAAAAGCAGCTGCAGTGGTTACCGGAACAATGCACGCTATAGGTTGAAGAAGAAAACCCTGATGAACAAACATTTTCTTTAGTAGCCCCTCTAACTTTTTATCCATAGGATCAATGAAAGCACAACTGTCTTCAATAGGTATAGTTGTACGCTTAGCCAGAGTAAAAATAGCTCCTTCCACCTTAAGGACCGTCTGCAATGAGTCCTTTATGGTGTCAGAAATGGGGAACATTTTCTTAAAAACAGGAGGGGGAGCGAATGGAATACCTGGTCTATCCCACTCCTTAGTAACAATGTCCAAAATCCTCTTAGGGACCGGAAAAACATCAGTGTAAACAGGAACCTCTAAATATTTATCCATTTAACACAATTTCTCTGGAACGACAATAGGGTCACATTCATCCAGAGTAGCTAAAACCTCCCTGAGCAATAAACGGAGGTGCTCTAGCTTAAATTTAAATGCCGTCACATCTGAATCTGTCTGAGGGAACATCTTTCCTGAATCAGAAATCTCTCCCTCAGACAGCAAATCCCTCATCCCTACCTCAGAACATTGTGAGGGAATATCGGATACGGCTACTAAAGTGTCAGAAGGCTCAGCATTTGTTCTTAACCCAGAGCTACTGCGCTTCCCTTGCAACCCTGGCAGTTTAGATAAAACCTCTGTGAGGGTAGTATTCATAACTGAAGCCATATCTTGCAAGGTGAAAGAATTAGACGCACTAGAAGTACTTGGCGTCGCTTGTGCGGGCGTAACTGGTTGTGACACTTGGGGAGAACTAGATGGCGAAACCTGATTTAGTTCTGTCTGAGAATCATTTAATGCCAAATTCTTATAAGTCAAAATATGTTGTTTGCAATTTATCGACATATCAGTACAATTGGGACACATTCTTAGAGAGGGTTCCACAATGGCTTCTAAACAAATTGAACAATGAGTTTCCTCAGTGTCAGACATGTTTAACAGGCTAGTAATGAAGCAAGCAAGCTTGGAAAACACTTTATTTAATGAAAAAAACACAATTTGCAAAAACGGTACTGTACCTTTAAGAGAAAAAAAGGCATACACAAACTGCAAAACAGGTTAAAATTGCTTCAAAAATTATGAAATGTTAACAGTACACCCACTAAGCTTTAGAAAGATTCTACCACAAGTAAAAAAGCAATAGACCCCCCAAATGAAAAAAAACGGATTGATAAGTGTCTAAAACCAGTTAAAAACCCCTAAAGCACCTTGCCAAAGCTCTGCTGTGGCCCTCCCTGCCCTTAGGAAGCAATAATATGGGGGTTAAAGCTTCAATTAGTCCCTCAGAAGACTCTCAGGACCTCAGGAGAAGTTGCTTGCTGCTTGTAAATGTAGGCCCCGCCCACCTCACTCGATGTTGCTGGGGCCTACACAAAACTAACAAACCCTGCCTGAAAGCCATGTGGGTTATAAACAACCCCAAAGAACCCTCAAGCAAATGTCCCATAAAACAGAAAACGTTACTCCCAAACACAAAAACGTTTGTCCCAAATTCACATAACAAACTGAGTGCCCACAAAAAATTAACCCTTTATGCAAGTTAGTAAAAACCTCTGATAACACTAGGATTACTGCTTACCCTTACCCTAATGGGGACACTGTCAGCCTTTCTGAGTTAACACAGTCTCTGCAGAAAATATGACTGAACATACCTCATTGCTGTATAGCAAGAAACAGTTCCTCACACTGAAGTTTTCCTGTACTCATCAGCTTCTGTGGGAACAGCAGTGGACCTTAGTTACAAATGCTAAGATCATCATCCTCCAGGCAGAAATCTTCATCTATGTCCTGCCTGAGAGTAAATAGTACAACACCGGTACCATTTAAAAATAACAAACACTTGATTGAAGATAAAATAAAACTAACAGTTTAACACCTCTTCTCTTTACTCTTCCTGCTTAGAGCCAGCAAAGAGAATGACTGGGGGGTGGAGTTAAGGGGGGAGCTATATAGACAGCTCTGCTGTGGTGCTCTCTTTGCTACTTCCTATCAGGAAGGACAATATCCCACAAGTTAGGATGAATCCGTGGACTCGGTACATCTTGCAAAATAAAGAAACTATTTCCCATGTTTCATGTCATATCAACTTCTACAAAAAAGTGAACTTTGATAATTGTTCTGCCACATAAATGAAAAGCTCTTCCTTATTTGGTATGTGGCGAAGTTCCATACTAAACTGAAATAAGTAAAGCTCCTAGATTCAGTAAGCTTCTATATCTCACCATTTCAATGCAGATATTCACTAATGTCCCTGTGTCTCTGTGTATAGCAAGAAACAGTTCCTCACACTGAAGTTTTCCTGTACTCATCAGCTTCTGTGGGAACAGCAGTGGACCTTAGTTACAAATGCTAAGATCATCATCCTCCAGGCAGAAATCTTCATCTATGTCCTGCCTGAGAGTAAATAGTACAACACCGGTACCATTTAAAAATAACAAACACTTGATTGAAGATAAAATAAAACTAACAGTTTAACACCTCTTCTCTTTACTCTTCCTGCTTAGAGCCAGCAAAGAGAATGACTGGGGGGTGGAGTTAAGGGGGGAGCTATATAGACAGCTCTGCTGTGGTGCTCTCTTTGCTACTTCCTATCAGGAAGGACAATATCCCACAAGTTAGGATGAATCCGTGGACTCGGTACATCTTGCAAAATAAAGAAACTATTTCCCATGTTTCATGTCATATCAACTTCTACAAAAAAGTGAACTTTGATAATTGTTCTGCCACATAAATGAAAAGCTCTTCCTTATTTGGTATGTGGCGAAGTTCCATACTAAACTGAAATAAGTAAAGCTCCTAGATTCAGTAAGCTTCTATATCTCACCATTTCAATGCAGATATTCACTAATGTCCCTGTGTCTCTGTAAAGTGAATAGGCTGCATGAAAAACACAAAAACAGAAAAGGTTCTATTGACTTAGTCTATATTTTGTATTGAAATAAATGTACACTTTTTGTCATATCCGCTTTATGGCTCATTTTATGCCATCGATGAAGAGTATGTGATGAGAATCTGATTCATACACAGTGTGTTGCATTTTGTGTTTGTCTTATTTTCTACCGAGTAAAAGCAGCCTGCTAGATTTTATCTTTTTAGTGGAATTCTGTTTATCATATATTATTTATTTTTTTCTAATATTTTTGCAATTTTTTTGTTCAATTTGTGTATCCCCTCAAAAGAAGTTTTTTTTGAGGGGATACACAAATTGAACAAAAAAAGATTTGCATTAAATAACATATGAAATAAAGACACTTGAGAACATTGAGTGCCAATTTTGAAACACCAAAATTGCTATTGTTTAAAAAACAAAATTTATGCTTACCTGATAAATTGATTTATTTCTTGACATGGTGAGTCCACGGATCATCATCATCAATTACTGTTGGAAATATTACTCCTGGTCAGCAGGAGGAGGCAAAAAGCACCACAGCAAAGCTGTTAAATATCACTCCCCTACCCACAATCCCCCAGTCATTCGACTAAAAGGAAAGGAGAGAAAGGAAGTAACACAAGGTGCAGAGGTGCCTGAGGTTTATATAAAAAGAAACTGTCTGAGTACAGGGCGGACCGTGGACTCACTGTGTCAAGAAATAAATACATTTATCAGGTAAGCATAAATTTCGTTTTCTTTCTAATGACACTGTGAGTCCACGGATCATCATCAATTACTGTTGGGAACCAATACCCAAGCGAGAGGACACAGATGATAAGGGAGGGACAAAACAGGAACCTAAACAGAAGGCACCACTGCTTGAAGAACCTTTCTCCCAAAAGAAGCATCAGCTGAGGCAAAAGTATTGAATTTATAGAATCTAGAAAAAGTGTGCAAAGATGACCAAGTTGCAGCCTTGCAAATCTGTTCAACAGAAGCTTCATTTTTGAGGGCCCAGGAAGAAAAAACAGCCCTTGTGGAATGAGCTGTGATTTTCTCAGGAGGTTGCTGTCCAGCAGTCTCATATGCCAAGTGAATAACGCTCTTCAGCCAAAGGGAAAGTGAAGTAGCCGTAGCTTTCTGACCCTTGCGTTTCCCAGAAAAGCAAACAAACAATGCAGAAGACTGACGAAAGTCCTTAGTTGCCTGCAAATAAAATTTTAGGGCTCGGACAACATCCAGATTATGCAACAAGCGTTCTTTGTGAGAAGAAGTCTTAGGACACAAAGAAGGTACAACAATTTCCTGATTAATATTCTTGACCGAAACAACCTTGAGCAGGAAACCAAACTTAGTACGCAGAACTACCTTATCAGAGTGAAATATAAGATAAGGGGAATCACACTGTAAAGCAGAGAGTTCAGAAACTCTCCGAGCAGAGGAAATAGCAACAAGAAACAAAACTTTCCAAGATAACATCTTAATATCTAAAGAATGCATAGGCTCAAACGGAGCCTGTTGTAAAACTTTAAGAATAAGATTAAGACTCCATGGAGGAGTAAAAGGTTTAAACACAAGGCCTGGCAAAACGATTGCACGTCTGGAACATCTGCCAAGAGCTTATGTAACAAAATAGACAATGCAGAAATCTGACCCTTTAGATTACTTGGCGACAAACCCTTCTCCAGACCATCCTAGAGAAAGGACAAAATCCTAGGAATCCTTACTCTACTCCAAGAGTCCTTTGGATTCACACCACTACAAGTATTTATGCCAGATCTTATGGTAAATCCTGCGAGTCACAGGCTTACGAGCCTGACTCAAGGTCTCAATGACCGACTCTGAAAATCCACGCTCAGATAAAACTAAGTGTTTAATCTCCAAGCAGTCAGCTTCAGAGAAACAAGATTTGGATGAAGGAAGGGACCCTGAAGTAGAAGCTCCTTCCTCAGAGGCAGTTTCCAAGGTGGAAAGGATGACATTTCCACTAGGTCTGCATACCAAATTCTGCGAGGCCACGCCGGGGCTATGATAATTACAGACACCCTCTCCTACTTGATTCGAGCAATGACTCTTAGAAGAAGAGCGAAAGGAGGAAATAGGTATGCTAGACTGAAGTTCCAAGGAACTGCCAGAGCAACGATCAGAAATGCCTGCGATCTCTTGACCTCGAGCCGTATCTTGAAAGTTTGGCATTCTGATGAAAAGCCATGAGATCCAACTTCGGCTGCCCCCACTTGAGGGTCAAGCTGGAAAACACATCCGAATGAAGTTCCCACTCCCCGGGATGAAAAGTCTGTCTGCTCAGAAAATCTGCAGTTGTGGGTCTCTGCCCACTGAATAATTCGGGACACCTCTGTCATGGCCAAGGAACTCCGAGTTCCCCCCTGGTGGTTGATATAGGCCACCAAGGTTATGTTGTCCAACTGGAATCTGATAAACCGGGCTAAGGCTAACTGAGGCCAGGCCAGAAGTGCATTGAAGATTGCTCTCTGCTCCAAGATGTTTATGGGCAGGACTGACTTCTCCTGGGGCCATAAACCCTGAGCCTTCAACAAGCCCCATACTGCTCCCCAACCTAGAAGGCTGGCATCCGTGGTCACAATCATTTAGGAGGGTCTGCGGAAGCAAGTACCCTGGGAGAGATGATCCTGAGAAAGCCACCACGGAAGAGAGTCTATTGACGCCTGATCTAGATCTACACACGGAGACAGGTCTGTATAGTCCCGTTACATTGTCTGAGCATGCATAACTGCAGAGGTTCCCGATTCACCTTCCATCCGTGGGATCGAAGAAAAGACAACAAGATCTCTGTATGAGATTCTGCTTGTTGAAAAGATGGCGCCTGAACCAGAATGTCGTCCAGATAAGGTGCCACTGCAATGCCCCGAGATCGAAGCATAGCTAAAAGAGCCCCCAGAACCTTTGAAAAAAATTCTGGGAGCTGTGGTAAGGTTGAATGGAAGGGCCATGAACTGGAAATGATTGTCCAAAAAGGTGAATCTCAGAAACTTGTGATGGTCCCTGTGAATAGGAACATGAAGGTATGCATCCTTTAAGTCTATGGTTGTCATGAACTGACCCTCTTGTACCAAGGGAAGAATGGAGCGTATAGTCTCCATCTTGAAGGATGGCACTCTGAAAAACTTGTTTAAACATTTTAGATCTAGGATTGGTCGAAAAGTTCCCTCCTTTTTGGGAACTACGGACAGATTTGAGTAAAATCACAGACCCCTTTCCTGAAAGGGAACTGGAACTATCACCCCCAGGGTGGCAAGGTCCTTGACACCATGTAAGATCGCCTCTCTTTTTATCTGGTCTACAGATAATCTGGAGAAGAGAAACCTGCCTCTGGGAGGAAAAGATTTGAAGTCTATTTTGTATCCCTGAGAGACCATGTCCACTGCCCAGAGACCCGGTACATCTCTTATCCAAGCCTGGGAAAAAAGAGAGAGTCTGCCCCCTACAAGATCTGCTCCCGGATCGGGGGCCAACCCTTCCTGCTGACTTGGAAACAGCTGAAGGCTTTTTAGATTGCTTTCCCTTATTCCAGGACTGGTTGGGCTTCCAAGAAGGCTTGGCTTGATCTTGCTTGGAGGAAGGGGAGGAAGACTTGCCTTTAAAGTTATGAAAGGAACGAAAAAAATTACGCTGACGTCCCTTCTGCTTATTCTTCTTATCTTGAGGAAGAAAAGAACCCTTCCCTCCAGTAATATCTGAGATAATTTCCGCCAAACCAGGTCCAAACAAGGTCTTACCCTTGTAAGGAATAGCCATAAGCTTAGATTTAGATGAAACATCCACAGACCAGGATTTCAACCACAAGGCCCTGTGGGCTAGGACCTCAAAACCAGCAATTTTGGCTCCCAGTTTAATAACCTGTAAGGAAGCATCTGTAATGAAGGAATTGGCTAACTTGAGCGCCTTAATCATGTCCTGGATCTCATTAAGAGGGGTATCCGTCTGAAGAGATTCAGACAACGCATCAAACTAGTAAGCCGCAGCACTGGTAACAGTGGCGATACACACCACAGGTTGCCATTGTATACCCTGGTGGACATACATCTTTTTTAGTAAAGCCTCCAATTTTTCATCCATTGGATCTTGAAAAGACCAACTATCCTCTATGGGAATAGTAGTCCTCTTGGCCAAAGTGGAGATCACTCCTTCGACCTTAGGAGCCGTCTGCCACGACTCCTAAATAGAATTCGCTATAGTAAACATCTTCTTAAAAATAGGAGATGGAGAAAAGGGAATACCAGGTCTTTCCCATTCTCGAGCAATAATCTCCGCAGCATGGTCAGGAACCCGGAAAAACCTCCACCGCGGAGGGAACATCAAAGTATTTGTTCAATTTACTAGACTTTTTAGGATTGACTACTATAGTTGTGTCGGAGTCGTCCAAGGTAGCCAAAACCTCCTTAAGTAATAAGCGAAGGTGTTCTAGCTTAAATCTGAAGGATACCACTTCAGCATCAGAAGAAGGAATTACACTGTCTGAGATTTCCCCCTCAGATGCTACCGACATGTCTTCTTTCTCAGGCTTATGGGAAGGGACACTTTGGATAGCCAGAACTTGATCAGAAACCTTACTGTTTCGTTAAATTTCCTTTTACGCCTTCCCTGCAACATGGGGAAAGCTGACAAGGCATCAGATACCGCAAGGGATACCTAGGAAGCAATGACTTGTAGAGAAAATTCTACAGGATTGCAAGAGGAAACATAGGGTACTGTATGTGGAGACTGAAAAAGTTGGGACGCTTGAGGAGAAAGCTGAGGCATATCTACAACAGGAGACACCTGAACAGCATTTGCCTGGGATAATGGTGGCTCATGGTCAAATATTTTATCTCTATATCTTAAAGTTCTCTCAATGCATGAGGAACAAAAAGGAACTGGGGGTTCCACCTAAGCATCAAAACATAACTGACAAGCAGCTACTTCGTCTGGGATAATGGTTTGAAAAGCCTCTTGATCCATCTTATGTAATAAATAAGGATAAAGTGTAAAAATTCTTTATTTGAAAATAAAAAATAAATGTGTACTGTGTCTTTAAATAGAAATGTGTGTTAGCTAAACCAAATAGACCTCAGGCAACCTATACACCTCAGTAGCTTTACTGAGGTGCCTACCTGTCCTGCAGCTCATGGAGTGACTTCCCTCACAGAATAAACAATCCCCTTTTCAAATAGAGCGGTTACAGAGCCCTAACTGACAAAAAAATGGCTTACAACAGTAATTTCCATGACCAAAAGTTAAAGTATGAAAACTACTATAACACACTGAGCCACCATAAATCACCTCACAGTCTCAATGCCCAAACTGCCTAAAAGAAACCCCAAACATGAAGGTTTAATAAAGTCCCATATTAAATAAGTCAGCTTTTAGCTGTAACAAGTGCCAGCAATCTCCTTGCAAAAGAAAATTAAAATGGCACTTACCTGAAAGTGCTGTCCAGCAGTAGGACAGCTCACCTGGTTTGTGAGGGTGTAGCACCTCACATGGACCTGTGAAGAGAGAAAAACTGAGTAAACCTACTCAGGTTTTCTAGTTAGGGTTGCAGATTCTTGAGAAAACGCAGTGAGGATTGTACCTCACAAGTTCTCAAGTGCTCAAAAGCCACCACTGCCCTACTGAAGAGACTGATGTGGACTAGGCTAGACCCCAGAAAAGAACAGAGTAAGCTTACTCTGCTAAAAAAATAATAAAATCTTGATCGAAGAAAACTTCTCATCAGACACCTAAACTTCACCTCCTCCTTGCACTAGAGGCAAAGAGAATGACTGGGGGATTGTGGGTAGGGGAGTGATACTTAACAGCCTTGCTGTGGTGCTCTTTGCCTCCTCCTTCTGGCCAGGAGTGATATTCCCAACAGTAATTGATGATGATCCGTGGACTCACTGTGTTATTAGAAATAAAGATAGATAACACCTTTACTACCCATTCCCCAGCTTCGCACAACCAACATTGTTATATTAATATACTTTATAACATTTAAACCTCTAAATTTCTGCCTGTTTCTACAGACAGACTCTTATCACATGCTTTTTGATTAGCTTTTCACAACAGAAGACTGCTAGTTCATGTGAGCCATATAGATAACATTGTGCTCATGCCCATGAAGTTGTGCACAACACAGCACTAATTGGCTAAAATGCAAGTCAATAGATAATAAATAAAAAGTCATGTGCTCAGGGGGCTCTCAGAAGAGGCTTAGATACAAGGTAATCACTGAGGTAAAAAGTATATTAATATAACAGTGTTGGTTGTGCAAAACTGGGGAATGGGTAATAAAGGGATTATCTACCTTTTCAAACAATAACAAATTTGGAGTTAACTATCCCTTTGTGTATTTATGAGTCAGTAAACTCACTCAAAATTCAAACACTATTTAGTGAGTTTTAAAGGGATATGAAATCCCTTTATAGACAATTTGACATCACATCTCCCTCTACAATCTAAGTAAACCTAGTCATCTGTGCATGTCCTTCTCGATACCTGTATTATCTTGTCTCCTGCTTCGTCCTATTAACATCTCAGGTTTTAAGAAGCTTAGGGATGGTGTGTCTTCAACCCATTTCTTTAGTGCCTGTTGAGACAAGACCATAGCTTGTTGTTGATATAAGTGTAATGCATTGCATATATTAACATTGATAAGGTTATTGGATATATTTGGCTATTTTTCTGAGCAACTGACCATGCACAGCTCTCTCCTCTACTTGAATCACTTGTAGCATAGGGGGGGGGGGCATTTATATATTTTTTTGTATATAGCTCTACAACATTTCTCATTTCCTCCATCCCGTCATTACTACAATATATGTAGGTTGGTGATAAGGAGGGAGGGACCTTATCATGCCCCATAAAACACAGAGCGACATACATTTGTAAAGAGGAAAACATTTTAAAAAAACAGGACAAGCTAGTATACTTGATGAATCAGATTTATTGGCTCCACTTCATATCTCTATTTTGAGAGTAATTTTACTGTTCCCTTGATTCTAGTGAAGAAGGGTTTTTCTTAAAAGGTGCATTTCTCCCTGTTGTCAACCACTAAATGCCTGAAAGGACTTATTATTGAATGTGAAGGGTCTTCAAAAGTTAGCCAAGAATGCGAAGGGAAAAACATGCTTTAAGTAGGTTTTAAAATACAGGCGTTAACGAGTGGGAGCTTGCTAAGTATGCATGGTTTCTTGTCAACATCAGACTAACACATTACAAATTTGGGTTCCCAGGAACTAAAATGTGATCTTATTATGGAAAATGGGAGATAAAGCACCCTGCTGCTGAACTGCATGATAAAGGCTTTAGATCCATGAAAGGAATATAGTGGTTTCATTTTCTAATTCTGATAGTCATGTTTCTGAGAACATACTAAAATTTATAAAAAGTGGCAAGCCCTGTAGCCTCTAGACTCAAGTCTGGATTGCCTCCTTTAAAGGGTCAGTAAATACAGTAGATTTGCATATTCAACAAATACTTGATAAAAAGACAATTCAATATAACTTAGTCTTAACTTCAAATGAGTAGTAGATTTTTTTTCTGTCAAATTTCAGTTATGTCTATTTCCACTCCTCCTGTATCATGTGACAGCCATAAGCCAATCACAAATGCATATACGTATATTCTGTGAATTCTTGCACATGCTCAGTAGGAGCTGGTGACTCAATTTGTCAATGGAAGTAAATTGGAAAGTTGTTTAAAATTTCATGTTCTATCTGAATCTTAAAAGTTTACTTTTGACTTGAGTGTCCCTTTAAGTAAGGAAAGTAATGGGTGGAGTTTGACCATTGTAAAACCGAGGTGTTAATCGGCTCTTTGTTGTTGTATTACTTTGTACTCTAAACTTTTTAAAGAGAAAGTAAATCATGGTGTTCTTGTCTTGGCCACAACAGTATTTATTCATTTGCAATAATAGTTTTCCTTTTTGTGTATGTCTTTAAATGTTATACTGTACATTGGGAAAGCATCAAGATTCCCAATCATATAACAGAATACTCCTTACCGTAACTAATGCCCTGGTCTTGACAAATAGCAGAGTACGTGTTTGTGCGTTCTCATGATAGGCTTCTCCCAAAATAAACTCTAGCTCTTCCAGCTTAGGGTTTTGATTATCAGCAGCTATTTTCGTTAATTTTGGCAGGTTAGCTAAAAGAGGTATCAAAGGAAAAATATTATAGCGCAACACAAAAAGAAGATCATATTAAAGGGACACAATTGTCATCATATGAAAAACTAGCCAATAAGTATTAGAAGGAAGAGTACAACTAATACCAGTATATTAATTACATTTAACGGTCATTGCCTATAAAAGATGGCTTTTTGCATGGATCATAGAACATTCTTTAGCACAATGCCCTTTAATGATATAATAATTATATGATATTAGTTTGTTCAGCACATGGCACTGAGAATCATTAACACCTATTTTGTGTGTGTGTGGGGCGGAAATGGAGAAAAGTACATGCAAAATCATTTGTGAAAAAGTGCATGTAATGTAATATATTATAACTGTACAGTAGTGCAGCTATGTTGTGTTCAATTAACTTTTAAGTCCGGTAAGTCCACTTTATCAGCTTTAAAGCATGTTAAAATTGATATTAATTAATTCCAGGTAGCATAGTGGCATACTGCAAAAAAAAAAAGAGTATAAATATTATAAACTCACATTTATATTCACTTTTTTACTCCGATGTGGGATTCTACACTGCATGTGGCGATTTCAGGCGGACAGGTTCACTACTTGCAAACCTGTCGCTCCCTCATTTCTGTTTTTTTCTTACCTTTGAGATACGTGTGGTGCAGCCAATAGGATACACATCACTCACCCCTATGTATTTCTGGAACAGCGAACTCTTGTACTGCTGCTCTCTATAAAATCCAGCATGCACAGTTTTTTTAGATAACTGCATGCACAGATGCAGTGATATATATGATAGCATTAGAACAATGGCTTGTGTCCATATGCTAACAACTAAACGTAATGAACACATGCAAAGATGACATTTTCTAATCAGAAATTTTGATGTTTAGGTCACATAACTATAAACTATTCATTCTAAGGGAACGTCTACTTGATTATTTATTTTATTGTTTAAAAAGATAGATAACGCTTTTACTAATGATTCCCCAGCTTTGCACAACCAATATTGTTATAATAATATACTTTATAACCTCTAAGATTGCCTGTAAGATTTTACAGAGGTAAACAGTATATTAATATAACCGTGTTGGTTATGCAAAACTGAGGAATGGGTAATAAAGGGATTATCTGTCTTTAAAATAGTACATTGATCTACAGCTACAACTTACTGACTAAAGGTCAGACTCTCTGAAGCTCTCCAGTCTGGCGAGATTACCTCACAAGTCTCATCAGTCTTGTGAGGACCCTCAAACAATTTCATAAAGGTACATTTTAGCTTGATAGTTGTTTATCTCAATAATCGGTGTTCTGGTCGTGAAGGAGAGGGACAAATATATATAATATAATGCTAAAACAAAGTTGTGTGTGATTTCTCTCCATGCCTGTGTGTTTCTGATAATTAGGCCCTAAATGACTAAGTAAATTCATCCTAGTTTGCATTTTTTAATTTTTTTATTTATGTTTTTATTGAGGTTATGAAACATATCAAGAAAACAGTAAGGAGAAAAAGAGGTAAGAGAACCTCAAAGAAAGCAGGTGGTTTAAACTAGCACTCATTCCTGTCTGATATGATTAAAAAATAACCTTTAATAAGTAAGATTAATACCGGCCTAAATACCTAGTGTACCAAATTTAAAACTAAGTCTCAAATGTCCCCCTGTTTCCTGGCCGATAGCAGCTCCCTCGGCTTCAGGTGACAGGGACAAATGGACTCAAAATAAAAACAACAATCACTAACGTGCAAACAAATGCACAAAATATTTAGCAGCAAACTAGTTTTGGCTGTGCTATCAGCCTTTCTCAATGCTATGGACAAACCGAGGCCCGGGTGCCACCCCTTTATATAGCACTGAGTTTAACCTATCAGCCAATCAATGTTTCCTGTGAGGATACTCCTACTTATCATCCAATCCCTGTGTGTTTCGGTATTGTGACGTGCATAAACAAAAAGCCCAACAAATATTCACATGTTAGAAAAGTTGCAAATATAATCCAATATGTTATATGTAATTCGATTAGATTTTATTTTGCGTTTTCCGCTATATGTTATCCATCGTTGCACTTAGGATTCATGTTTGAGTGTTTATCCACATGTGGTTTGGATCGCTTATGAAAGTCAATTAAAGCATATGTAACTTGTAAAATGTGCGTCCGGTCCCCTCCGTGTAATACAATTAGAATGAGGCGGCAGTGTTTTCTCTTATTTTTCTCAGTATGACTCTGTAATTGAGAACAGCACGCAAAAGAGCCACCTTCATTGGTCCACACGGACATACCCCTATTTGATGTCATCCAATCAGATAACCGTTTCTCCGTGTGAGAACAAAACAAAACAAACAACACCACGCCGGAACACCACTGCGCAATAGAGCAGGCAAACTCTTTCTCTGTCATTAACCAACCATGTTACCAAACATCAGGGGCATTGATACTAGTCAAATCCCTGTGTAAGTAACGCTAATGTCAGAGGCAGTACATTCAGTTTGTAAGTTTACTCAAAAAAGTGTTCCTTGAAATCCCTTACTGCAGTAAGTGGTCCATATAAACATGACATGTTCCACTATTTTTATGTGTTGTCTTTCTCTGATAATGATGGTTGGATTACTGCCATAGGGTGATTATCTATGTGGGTTCCAACTTAATTCTCCACACATAATGCTGATCATAATGCTGATCTATATGCTCTTCAAATGCACAGCCGAAACTAGTTTGCTGCTAAATATTTTGTGCATTTGTTTGCACATTAGTGATTGTTGTTTTTATTTTGAGTCCATTTGTCCCTGTCACCTGAAGCCGAGGGAGCTGCTATCGGCCAGGAAACAGGGGGACATTTGAGACTTAGTTTTAAATTTGGTACACTAGGTATTTAGGCCGGTATTAATCTTACTTATTAAAGGTTATTTTTTAATCATATCAGACAGGAATGAGTGCTAGTTTAAACCACCTGCTTTCTTTGAGGTTCTCTTACCTCTTTTTCTCCTTACTGTTATATTTTAGGTGGGTAAGCACCGGAACAATTACTAGTTCCACATATTCCTGTACACACTAAACTAGTGCCAGTACTCTAAACTTTCTCTTAACATATCAAGAAAAACAAGGTTACATTGTGTACATATCCCACATTCTGGTGTGATCATAAGACGTCCAACTAATGCAATAAAAGTTCAACACATAATAAAATATTCTTGAGCTTAGGCAGCCAAATGGGATAAAATTTCAACAAGATATATCTTATGCATTACATTATAAATATAATAAACAACAATTTTGAACTTAAACACGACTAAGTACTAGTAACCAACATATAAATGTAAAAGAAAACCACTTTTATATTTACATTTTGCTATATCCCAGTGTAGCAAACGGCTACTCTTGGACCATAAATATTGCAAATATGAATATTTGGGAATAGGATTATCAGGGTTAGAAAGGTAAGGGATAAACTTTAACAGATATAAGCAACTAACGAAATATGAGGACTGGTAGTAGGTTATACCCAGAATACCATTGGTATTTCAGGTATCATCTCTATTGCTCTCTCCTAGTGAGCTATGAAAGTATGTTTTGCATTGTCTAAGGAGTTTATTCTATAATATAAAGTTTGATATAGGAAACAAAACTGTAGCAATTTTTCGCTACCCAATAGTTTACTGTTCCAGAATCTTAGAGGCTGTAGAGCTATGTGAAGCACTTGAAAAATATTATGGGTTACCTTATGGTATAACCAAATTAGTTGCTTCTTAAGTAGCAAGTGAAATAAAAATTTGGGGATACAAATCGCGGGATACAGTTTCCCAAGTTTACAAAGTAAACTATAGTGAGGGGGGGAGTATAACTAGTAGTAAAGGATTATATTCCCTGGCGGAATAAGGACATATATCTATAATAAGGACATAAGTGGTTATTCTCCAGGAAACACTAGTATGTCAAGATAAGACCTAATGGAACCCTCACAGACTCTAATAGAGTAACCGTCAGTTACTATCCTTCTAGTATCTTCAAAATAGGCATCATCTATTTTACTATCTATAAATAAATTCCTCAAATCTCCTGTCAAAGGGGGCCCTGTTGCCTCGGCCGCCGGTAACTTGGCTCCATCTATATTTACAATCGTGAGGAAATCTACTTGGAAGTCACTAAAAAATAGTGTGCCAAACATAGGACAAGTAGGTATATGAGAATAGATACAGGAAATCATGAATTTGTCTACCAGTAACAGGTGTCTAATATTTCTAGGGTCAACATTAGGAGGGGCTATTGGAGATCTATCTGAGCCAACTGTAGTGTATAAGCAGCAGAAGTGTTGTAATATGGATTTCTATATTAAGTGAGTTCACCAACAGAAACATATTGAACATGTAAGTGTACATTAAGCAGAAAACATAAGTTGAAGACCTTCTCAAATCTAGTATATTTGTTAGAACGTATAATATCAATAGTAACATCCATGGGATTATTTCTATGTGACAAACTGAAAAGCAAATTCTTAAATATAGATATAATGCATTTTATGTCACTTAGATAGCAAACAAGAGCTAAATTGAGGATTAATGTTTGAATTTACTTTGTACAGCTAGCTCATTTTTTAGATCACATTTCCCCTTTATCTGACAGATGAGAATTCTACTTCTCTATGTGATGTCATTATGAAAAATAAATCTGGAAAAGCTATTACCAAGCATTTAGGTAGTGTGGGAGATAGAGTAACCGGCTGCTGAACTGAATAACAAAGGTTTTAGGTCCATGAATGGCAGATAGTGGTTTCATTTTCTGGAGACTGCAGCCACTTCCAGCCTGCTCTCCTTCATGCTTGTCTCTCCCATGCCACAGCCACTGCCCTCCCCCCGCCTACCAGCACAGCACAGGTAACTCCCTTTGTTTAACTTTCTTCCTACAGCACTACCCTGCCCCCCGCCTCCCAGCCCTCCCACCTCCCAGCACCTATTTAATGGAAGTTGCTGCGCGGCGGGTGCGGCGCTGGCGCGCTAAAGGCAAGCCCATCTGCGCCCGTCCGCGCCTGGACCGTGTCCAGTGGCACTAACCCTGGCTCCCACAACCACCGCCACTACGACGCCAGCACCCTCCTCCATCTCAAAACCAGTAGATCATCTGCCTGCCACCACGCATCCCTGACGAACACCATCGGCCCCTTCATCTGCCGCAACTGCGCCTTCTCCTCCCTCCGAATTACTAACCTGCCAGTCACCTCTCACGCCTTCTCCTCCCTCCGAACCACTAACCTGCCAGTCACCTCACGCAAAAACAACCGCAACCACCTCAACTGCATCCTCCTCAACACCCGCTCCGTCCGCAAGCATGCCGTCGAAATCTGGAACCTGCTCAACTCCACCTCCCCGGACGTTGCCTTCCTGGCTGAACCCCACATCAATGCCGGACATCGCCATCGCCATCCCCGACGGATACAAGATCTCCCACAAGTACCGCAGCAACCGACCGGGAGGAGGCATCGCCATCGTCCACAAACACTCCCTCCACGTCACAACCAGCTCCGACTACCACTCACCAGGCTTGGAACACCTACACTTCAAGATCCAGGTCAGTCCCAACACTACCCTCCGTGGCACCCTCATCTACAGACCTCCCGGACCTCGTCCTGCCTTCTATGACTCCATCACCGACCTCATTGCACCCCACACCCTCCCCTCAACAGACTACATCCTCCTCAGTGACCTCAACTTCCATCTAGACAACCCCAATGACCACAACACTGCCAACCTCTTAGAAAACCTTGGAACCATAGGGCTAAAGCAACTCGTCAACTCCCCAACCCACTCAGCCGGACACTCGACCCTATCTTCTCTGCAGGCAACCACATCTCAGTCAACCACATCACCGAACTCCATTGGACCGACCACCATTGCATACATTTTTCCTTCAACAAACCCACCGCACACCTCTGGCAGCACCACCCACCCCGCAGAAACTGGAACAACATCACCGAAGACCAACTGCACTCCACCCTGAACAAGTGCCCCCCAGCCACCTCCACAGATGCCAATTCCTCCGCCCGCAACCTCCACCACTGGCTCACAAACTGCGCCAACACCCTCGCCCCTCTCAAGAAACCATCCAACCGCCAACCCACCAACAAGGCTAGTTGGTTCACCCCTGCCCTCCAGGACTCCAAACGCCACTGCAGGAGATTGGAAAGGACCTGGAGATCCAGCAAGACCCCCTCAAATGAAACAGCCTACAAAGAAGACATCACTACCCACCACCACCTCATCAAAACCACCAAGAAGACAGCCATCCAAGATAGAATCAATGCCAACCTCCACAACAGCAAGGAGCTGTTCACAGTAATCAAGGAATTCTCCAATCCCAACAGCAACACCAACGACATCCCGCCCTCCCAGGACCTCTGCGATAACCTCGCAATGTACTTCCACGGCAAGATTGTCGACATCTATGACAGCTTCGTGCCCAGAACTCACCCACCACCGCCTACCAACCAACTCCCACCGATACCTCACCCAAATACACCACCGCCTACCCCCCACTGACCATCTAGAGCCCCCTCACCACAGAGGACACCATCAGGATCCTGAGATCAATCCACTCCGGAGCACCCTCGGACCCATGCCCGCATCACATTTTCAACAAAGCGGTTGACACCATCGCCCCCGAGCTCTGCAGCATCATCAACTGCTCCATCGAAAACCGGCACCTTCCCGGATGACTGGAAGCACGCAGAATTAAAACCCCTACTGAAAAAACCCACGGCTGACCCCAATGATCCGAAGAACTACCGCCGCCCTCATTCTCCTAGACCTCTCAGCAGCATTCGACACTGTCTCCCACCTCACCCTCCGCAACCAACTACACGATGCCGGCATATGCGACAAAGCCCTGGAATGGATCACCTCCTTCCTCACCGGCAGAACCCAAAAAGTTAGACTCCCACCCTTCACCTCCAAGCCCACAGAAATCAGCTGTGGTGTACCCCAAGGCTCTTCTCTGAGCCCCACCCTATTCAACATCTACATGGCCCCTCTCTCCGCCATCGCCCGACGACACAACCTCAACATCGTCTCCTACGCCAACGACACCCAGTTAATCATCTCACTCACCAGTGACCCCACCACCGCCAAGAGAAACGTCCACGAAGGGCTGACAGCAGTCGCCACCTGGATGAACTACAACTGCCTAAAGCTGAACGCAGACAAGACCGAAGTCCTCCTCAGTCCCACCACATCCGCGTGGAATAACTCCTGGTGGCCCACAGCCCTCGGACACCCTCCAACCCCCACCGACCATGCACGAAATCTAGGCGTCATCCTGGACTCATCGCTCTCCATGGACCGGCAAATCAACGCCGTCTCTTCTGCATGCTTCCACACTCTTCACCTGCTGTGAAAGATCTTCAAATGGATCCCAACTGAGACCAGGAAGACTGTCACTCACGCCCTTGTCAGCAGCCGACTGGACTATGGTAACGCACTCTACGCCGGCACCACCATCAAGCTCCAAAAGAGACTACAGAGCATCAAGAACTCCTCGGCCAGACTAATCCTTGACATCCCTCGTCAATGCCACATCACCAAATACCTGCGGGACCTGCACTGGCTCCCCATCAACAAAAGAATAACCTTCAAGCTTCTCACCCACGCATTCAAGGCCCTCCACAACATCGGTCCCGAATACTTGAACCACCGCGTTACCTTCTACACCCCTGCCAGATAACTTCGATCAGCCGACCAAGCCCTCGCTGTCATCCCCCGCATCAGGAAAACCACAGCGGGAGGCAGATCCTTCTCTCACCTGGCTGCCAAGACTTGGAACACCCTCTCGCTGCACCTTAGACAAGCAACCGCCCTAACTAAGTTCAGAAAGGACCTCAAGACCTGGCTCTTCGACTGAACTGCAACCCTCAGCGCCTTGAGACCCTTAAGGGTGAATAGCCGCGCTTTACAAGAACCCAATAGATAGATAGATAGATTTTCTAATTTTTATAGTCATGTTTTCTAGAACATACTGAAATGTCAAATCTCACTCAAGAAACTAAAAATGTCATGTATTGGAGCTTGTTCAAAAGTGACCAAAGCGTATAAAGAGACTTGCAGCTAAATACAGTGGTTATTTTTTTGTAGTCTGTATATAAAACAAATCTTGGCTCAGGTAACCTGAAAACATTACATAGCTAGTTTTTAACCTGATTAAGAAACACTGACCTAGAGGAATGGACAAGAGGATGGATTTTGGGGCGCTGGACACAGTGTGTGCATGATGTATATATAGCATGTTGGTATATAGGAGTTAGACTAGATAGGTAACATAACTCATCCCATTTAAAAGAAACCATGCTGATACATTGCTCTACATTCATAAGGCTCTTACATATAGCTCCCCATTTACTACATTATATCTAACATGGTAACTGGACTGAAATCTCATACCTTAAACATTGTGGGCTAGATTACAAGTGGAGAATTGATTTATTGTGCCTGTAAAGGGGGAAAAAAAAACAGAATTTATGTTTACCTGATAAATTTCTTTCTCCAACGGTGTGTCCGGTCCACGGCGTCATCCTTACTTGTGGGATATTCTCTTCCCCAACAGGAAATGGCAAAGAGCCCAGCAAAGCTGGTCACATGATCCCTCCTAGGCTCCGCCTACCCCAGTCATTCGACCGACGTTAAGGAGGAATATTTGCATAGGAGAAACCATATGGTACCGTGGTGACTGTAGTTAAAGAAAATAAATTATCAGACCTGATTAAAAAACCAGGGCGGGCCGTGGACCGGACACACCGTTGGAGAAAGAAATTTATCAGGTAAACATAAATTCTGTTTTCTCCAACATAGGTGTGTCCGGTCCACGGCGTCATCCTTACTTGTGGGAACCAATACCAAAGCTTTAGGACACGGATGAAGGGAGGGAGCAAATCAGGTCACCTAAATGGAAGGCACCACGGCTTGCAAAACCTTTCTCCCAAAAATAGCCTCAGAAGAAGCAAAAGTATCAAACTTGTAAAATTTGGTAAAAGTGTGCAGTGAAGACCAAGTCGCTGCCCTACATATCTGATCAACAGAAGCCTCGTTCTTGAAGGCCCATGTGGAAGCCACAGCCCTAGTGGAATGAGCTGTGATTCTTTCGGGAGGCTGCCGTCCGGCAGCCTCGTAAGCCAATCTGATGATGCTTTTAATCCAAAAAGAGAGAGAGGTAGAAGTTGCTTTTTGACCTCTCCTTTTACCTGAATAAACAACAAACAAGGAAGATGTTTGTCTAAAATCCTTTGTAGCATCTAAATAGAATTTTAGAGCGCGAACAACATCCAAATTGTGCAACAAACGTTCCTTCTTTGAAACTGGTTTCGGACACAGAGAAGGTACGATAATCTCCTGGTTAATGTTTTTGTTAGAAACAACTTTTGGAAGAAAACCAGGTTTAGTACGTAAAACCACCTTATCTGCATGGAACACCAGATAAGGAGGAGAACACTGCAGAGCAGATAATTCTGAAACTCTTCTAGCAGAAGAAATTGCAACTAAAAACAAAACTTTCCAAGATAATAACTTAATATCAACGGAATGTAAGGGTTCAAACGGAACCCCCTGAAGAACTGAAAGAACTAAATTGAGACTCCAAGGAGGAGTCAAAGGTTTGTAAACAGGCTTGATTCTAACCAGAGCCTGAACAAAGGCTTGAACATCTGGCACAGCTGCCAGTTTTTTGTGAAGTAACACCGACAAGGCAGAAATCTGTCCCTTCAGGGAACTTGCCGATAATCCTTTTTCCAATCCTTCTTGAAGGAAGGATAGAATCCTAGGAATCTTAACCTTGTCCCAAGGGAATCCTTTAGATTCACACCAACAGATATATTTTTTCCAAATTTTGTGGTAAATCTTTCTAGTTACAGGCTTTCTGGCCTGAACAAGAGTATCGATAACAGAATCTGAGATACCTCGCTTCGATAAAATCAAGCGTTCAATCTCCAAGCAGTCAGCTGGAGTGAAACCAGATTCGGATGTTCGAACGGACCCTGAACAAGAAGGTCTCGTCTCAAAGGTAGCTTCCAAGGTGGAGCCGATGACATATTCACCAGATCTGCATACCAAGTCCTGCGTGGCCACGCAGGAGCTATCAAGATCACCGACGCCCTCTCCTGATTGATCCTGGCTACCAGCCTGGGGATGAGAGGAAACGGCGGGAACACATAAGCTAGTTTGAAGGTCCAAGGTGCTACTAGTGCATCCACTAGAGCCGCCTTGGGATCCCTGGATCTGGACCCGTAGCAAGGAACTTTGAAGTTCTGACGAGAGGCCATCAGATCCATGTCTGGAATGCCCCATAGCTGAGTGACTTGGGCAAAGATTTCCGGATGGAGTTCCCACTCCCCCGGATGCAATGTCTGACGATTCAGAAAATCCGCTTCCCAATTTTCCACTCCCGGGATGTGGATAGCAGACAGGTGGCAGGAGTGAGACTCCGCCCATAGAATAATCTTGGTCACTTCTTCCATCGCTAGGGAACTCCTTGTTCCCCCCTGATGGTTGATGTACGCAACAGTCGTCATGTTGTCTGATTGAAACCGTATGAACTTGGTCCTCGCTAGCTGAGGCCAAGCCTTGAGAGCATTGAATATCGCTCTCAGTTCCAGAATATTTATCGGTAGAAGAGATTCTTCCTGAGACCAAAGCCCCTGAGCTTTCAGGGATCCCCAGACCGCGCCCCAGCCCATCAGACTGGCGTCGGTCGTGACAATGACCCACTCTGGTCTGCGGAATGTCATCCCTCGTGACAGGTTGTCCAGGGACAGCCACCAACGGAGTGAGTCTCTGGTCCTCTGATTTACTTGTATCTTTGGAGACAAGTCTGTATAGTCCCCATTCCACTGACTGAGCATGCACAGTTGTAATGGTCTTAGATGAATGCGCGCAAAAGGAACTATGTCCATTGCCGCCACCATCAACCCGATCACTTCCATGCACTGAGCTACGGAAGGAAGAGGAACGGAATGAAGTATCCGACAAGAGTCCAGAAGTTTTGTTTTTCTGGCCTCTGTTAGAAAAATCCTCATTTCTGAGGAGTCTATAATTGTTCCCAAGAAGGGAACCCTTGTTGACGGGGATAGAGAACTCTTTTCCACGTTCACTTTCCAGCCGTGAGATCTGAGAAAGGCCAGGACGATGTCCGTGTGAGCCTTTGCTCGAGGGAGGGACGACGCTTGAATCAGAATGTCGTCCAGGTAAGGTACTACTGCAATGCCCCTTGGTCTTAGCACCGCTAGAAGGGACCCTAGTACCTTTGTGAAAATCCTTGGAGCAGTGGCTAATCCGAAAGGAAGCGCCACAAACTGGTAATGTTTGTCCAGGAATGCAAACCTTAGGAACCGATGATGTTCCTTGTGGATAGGAATATGTAGATACGCATCCTTTAAATCCACCGTGGTCATGAATTGACCTTCCTGGATGGAAGGAAGGATAGTTCGAATGGTTTCCATCTTGAACGATGGGACCTTGAGAAATTTGTTTAAGATCTTGAGATCTAAGATTGGTCTGAACGTTCCCTCTTTTTTGGGAACTATGAACAGATTGGAGTAGAACCCCATCCCTTGTTCTCTTAATGGAACAGGATGAATCACTCCCATTTTTAACAGGTCTTCTACACAATGTAAGAACGCCTGTCTTTTTATGTGGTCTGAAGACAACTGAGACCTGTGGAACCTCCCCCTTGGGGGAAGTCCCTTGAATTCCAGAAGATAACCCTGGGAGACTATTTCTAGCGCCCAAGGATCCAGAACATCTCTTGCCCAAGCCTGAGCGAAGAGAGAGAGTCTGCCCCCCACCAGATCCGGTCCCGGATCGGGGGCCAATATTTCATGCTGTCTTGGTAGCAGTGACAGGTTTCTTGGCCTGCTTTCCCTTGTTCCAGCCTTGCATTGGTCTCCAAGCTGGCTTGGCTTGAGAAGTATTACCCTCTTGCTTAGAGGACGTAGCACTTTGGGCTGGTCCGTTTTTACGAAAGGGACGAAAATTAGGTCTATTTTTTGCCTTGAAAGGCCGATCCTGAGGAAGGGCGTGGCCCTTACCCCCAGTGATATCAGAGATAATCTCTTTCAAGTCAGGGCCAAACAGCGTTTTCCCCTTGAAAGGAATGTTTAGTAGCTTGTTCTTGGAAGACGCATCAGCCGACCAAGATTTCAACCAAAGCGCTCTGCGCGCCACAATAGCAAACCCAGAATTCTTAGCCGCTAACCTAGCCAATTGCAAAGTGGCGTCTAGAGTGAAAGAATTAGCCAATTTGAGAGCATTGATTCTGTCCATAATCTCCTCATAAGGAGGAGAATCACTATCGAGCACCTTTATCAGTTCATCAAACCAGAAATATGCAGCTGTAGTGACAGGGACAATGCATGAAATGGGTTGTAGAAGGTAACCCTGCTGAACAAACATCTTTTTAAGCAAACCTTCTAATTTTTTATCCATAGGATCTTTGAAAGCACAACTATCCTCTATGGGTATAGTGGTGCGTTTGTTTAAAGTAGAAACCGCTCCCTCGACCTTGGGGACTGACTGCCATAAGTCCTTTCTGGGGTCGACCATAGGAAACAATTTTTTAAATATGGGGGGAGGGACGAAAGGAATACCGGGCCTTTCCCATTCTTTATTAACAATGTCCGCCACCCGCTTGGGTATAGGAAAAGCTTCTGGGAGCCCCGGCACCTCTAGGAACTTGTCCATTTTACATAGTTTCTCTGGGATGACCAACTTTTCACAATCATCCAGAGTGGATAATACCTCCTTAAGCAAAATGCGGAGATGTTCCAACTTAAATTTAAATGTAATCACATCAGATTCAGCCTGATGAGAAATGTTCCCTGAATCAGTAATTTCTCCCTCAGACAAAACCTCCCTGGCCCCCTCAGATTGGGTTAGGGGCCCTTCAGAGATATTAATATCAGCGTCGTCATGCTCTTCAGTAACTAAAACAGAGCAGCCACGCTTACGCTGACAAGGGTTCATTTTGGCTAAAATGTTTTTGACAGAATTATCCATTACAGCCGTTAATTGTTGCATAGTAAGGAGTATTGGCGCGCTAGATGTACTAGGGGCCTCCTGAGTGGGCAAGACTCGTGTAGACGAAGGAGGGAATGATGCAGTACCATGCTTACTCCCCTCACTTGAGGAATCATCTTGGGCATCATTGTCATTATCACATAAATCACATTTATTTAAATGAATAGGAATTCTGGCTTCCCCACATTCAGAACACAGTCTATCTGGTAGTTCAGACATGTTAAACAGGCATAAACTTGATAAGAAAGTACAAAAAACGTTTTAAAATAAAACCGTTACTGTCACTTTAAATTTTAAACTGAACACACTTTATTACTGCAATTGCGAAAAAACATGAAGGAATTGTTCAAAATTCACCAAATTTTCACCACAGTGTCTTAAAGCCTTAAAAATATTGCACACCAAATTTGGAAGCTTTAACCCTTAAAATAACGGAACCGGAGCCGTTTTAAGCTTTAACCCCTTAACAGTCCCTGGTATCTGCTTTGCTGAGACCCAACCAAACCCCAAGGGGAATACGATACCAAATGACGCCTTCAGAAAGTCTTTTCTAAGTATCAGAGCTCCTCTCACATGCGACTGCATGCCATGCCTCTCAAAAACAAGTGCGCCACACCGGCGCGAAAATGAGACTCTGCTTATGCTTTGGGAAAGCCCCTAAGAAATAAGGTGTCTAATACAGTGCCTGCCGATATTATTATATCAAAATACCCAGATAAAATGATTCCTCAAGGCTAAATATGTGTTAATAATGAATCGATTTAGCCCAGAAAAGTCTACAGTCTAAATAAGCCCTTGTGAAGCCCTTATTTACGATCGTAATAAATATGGCTTACCGGATCCCATAGGGAAAATGACAGCTTCCAGCATTACATCGTCTTGTTAGAATGTGTCATACCTCAAGCAGCAAGAGACTGCACACTGTTCCCCCAACTGAAGTTAATTGCTCTCAACAGTCCTGTGTGGAACAGCCATGGATTTTAGTTACGGTTGCTAAAATCATTTTCCTCATACAAACAGAAATCTTCATCTCTTTTCTGTTTCTGAGTAAATAGTACATACCAGCACTATTTCAAAATAACAAACTCTTGATTGAATAATAAAAAACTACAGTTAAACACTAAAAAACTCTAAGCCATCTCCGTGGAGATGTTGCCTGTACAACGGCAAAGAGAATGACTGGGGTAGGCGGAGCCTAGGAGGGATCATGTGACCAGCTTTGCTGGGCTCTTTGCCATTTCCTGTTGGGGAAGAGAATATCCCACAAGTAAGGATGACGCCGTGGACCGGACACACCTATGTTGGAGAAAGCAGTGCCTTTACATTCCGGTCTATGGGGACTGATGTATCCCTGTAAATATATATGTATATGCTCATATACATATATATTTATGTGTTAATATGTGTATAAACACATATTAACACATACATATATATGTATATATTTATAACCTGGATCTAGCCCCAAAGTATCATTAAGATCTTGGTGATGTTAATATTTTAGCTAGGTCACTTCAAGTTTATGAAGCTATTTCTGAAATACAAATGTTTATTTTTATATTTGCTAAGTGATCTTAACAGTTTTATATTACAGACCTTCAAACCTCTTTGTCAGTTGTTGTTCTATCTGGTTATAACTTCCATTTTTGACATTGTAGATAAAGGTTTCCAAATACTCCAAAGCATCCTGGGTTCTTGCATCATCATTGATCATAATAGAGTCATTGTACTTCTGGGGTACAAAAAAATACACCATATCAGTACTTAAAAACAGGTTAAATATTATTTGTTAATCTATGCACTCTTCTTAGAAAATATAATTAAAGGGACACGAAACCCAAACATTTATTTCATGATTTAGGTAGAACATAAGATTTTATTATCAAATTCATTGTCTTGGTATCATTTGTTGAAGGAGCAGCAATGCACTACTAGTTTCTAACTAAACACATGGGTGAGCCAATGACAATCGGTATATATATGCAGCCACCAATCAGCAGCTAGAACATAGGTTCTTTGATGCTCCTGAGCTTTTCTAGATAAAACTTTCAGCAAAGGATAACAAAAGAATGAAGAAAATTAAATAATAGAAGTAAATTGGAAAGTTGTTTAAAGGGACAGTAAACATAGTTTTTTTCATTTCATTTTTCAAAATGCCTCATGCAAATATGACGATCTAGCGGCATTTCACATTTTAAAACTATTTCTAACATTATTAAAATCATCTACTAACCTTACTTACAGGGAGTTAATGCTGACCGCCCAATGCTGGTTATGTCTAGTGATATTTTTCCTATTCTTCATCTTCCTAACCAATCCCCTATGTATCGATCGCGCAGCTCCTTGAGTGTCAGGGACGCGCGATCATTGATTGACAGGGATTTGCTGGAGACATACTGGGCATGCGCATAATGAAGTTACACAGGAACTGTGAAAAATTAAATATTTTTCCTTTTATTTTAAGCATCCAAGGTAAACAATAGGTCCTTTCTTGCATTTTCACATACGATATTACTAAAACAATGAATCACTATACTAAAATAACAGCGATCCAGTATTTACCATTACGCTGTTAATGCGCATGCGCAGTTTGAGTAGCTGGCCAGAAACGCTTAACTGAAAAAAGATTGTGAACGAGCAGTAATGGGAGTTACTGGGGGTGAACTGTTAGCAGAGATAACACTCCCACAGTAGGATTGCCTTGATGGGCGGAGAGTTAGGACTTCCATAACTTTCATTTTTGGTAATTTCTATATGCTATTACTTCGTTTTAAAATATATATATTTTTTTAATATAATAGCTAAGTGCTCAGAAAATTATAGTCTGACAATATGTGATACGTAAAATACCAACATTTACTGACACTTTAAAATTATATTTTCTAAATCACAAAATAATTGTTTTGGGTTTCGTGCCCCTTTAATGTTATGCATTAAATTCTGTAGAGAAAGTATACAGGGAGTGCAGAATTATTAGGCAAGTTGTATTTTTGAGGATTAATTTTATTATTGAACAACAACCATGTTCTCAATGAACCCAAAAAACTCATTAATATCAAAGCTGAATAGTTTTGGAAGAAGTTTTTAGTTTGTTTTTAGTTATAGCTACTTTAGGGGGATATCTGTGTGTGCAGGTGACTATTACTGTGCATAATTATTAGGCAACTTAACAAAAAACAAATATATACCCATTTCAATTATTTATTTTTACTAGTGAAACCAATATAACATCTCAACATTCACAAATATACATTTCTGACATTCAAAAACAAAACAAAAACAAATCAGTGACCAATATAGCCACCTTTCTTTGCAAGGACACTCAAAAGCCTGCCATCCATGGATTCTGTCAGTGTTTTGATCTGTTCACCATCAACATTGCGTGCAGCAGCAACCACAGCCTCCCAGACACTGTTCAGAGAGGTGTACTGTTTTCCCTCCTTGTAAATCTCACATTTGATGATGGACCACAGGTTCTCAATGGGGTTCAGATCAGGTGAACAAGGAGGCCATGTCATTAGATTTTCTTCTTTTATACCCTTTCTTGCCAGCCACGCTGTGGAGTACTTGGACGCGTGTGATGGAGCATTGTCCTGCATGAAAATCATGTTTTTCTTGAAGGATGCAGACTTCTTCCTGTACCACTGCTTGAAGAAGGTGTCTTCCAGAAACTGGCAGTAGGACTGGGAGTTGAGCTTGACTCCATCCTCAACCCGAAAAGGCCCCACAAGCTCATCTTTGATGATACCAGCCCAAACCAGTACTCCACCTCCACCTTGCTGGCGTCTGAGTCGGACTGGAGCTCTCTGCCCTTTACCAATCCAGCCACTGGCCCATCCATCTGGCCCATCAAGACTCACTCTCATTTCATCAGTCCATAAAACCTTAGAAAAATCAGTCTTGAGATATTTCTTGGCCCAGTCTTGACGTTTCAGCTTGTGTGTCTTGTTCAGTGGTGGTCGTCTTTTAGCCTTTCTTACCTTGGCCATGTCTCTGAGTATTGCACACCTTGTGCTTTTGGGCACTCCAGTGATGTTGCAGCTCTGAAATATGGCCAAACTGGTGGCAAGTGGCATCTTGGCAGCTGCACGCTTGACTTTTCTCAGTTCATGGCCAGTTATTTTGCGCCCTGGTTTTTCCACACGCTTCTTGCGACCCTGTTGACTATTTTGAATGAAACGCTTGATTGTTCGATGATCACGCTTCAGAAGCTTTGCAATTTTAAGAGTGCTGTATCCCTCTGCAAGATATCTCACTATTTTTGACTTTTCTGAGCCTGTCAAGTCCTTCTTTTGACCCATTTTGCCAAAGGAAAGGAAGTTGCCTAATAATTATGCACACCTGATATAGGGTGTTGATGTCATTAGACCACACCCCTTCTCATTACAGAGATGCACATGACCTAATATGCTTAATTGGTAGTAGGCTTTCGAGCCTATACAGCTTGGAGTAAGACAACATGCATAAAGAGGATGATGTGGTCAAAATACTCATTTGCCTAATAATTCTGCACACAGTGTATATAGTTTATTTATAAAGGATATATACCAACATGATAACTTCTCTTCTTATATAATACTTTCTAGAATTAAACAGTAATAACAAGAAAGCTCCAAAGCTCTTAATCTAATATGGCTCAAGCCCATTTAAAAAAAAAAAAGAACAGCTCTGAAATAAACCATTAGCGAGATTGTAAGAAGTAATGAAGGGAACTAGTAGTGTCGTACCCTTAAATGGTTAGTAAAGGTAAACATGGCGCTGCATATGCGCCTCTCTTCCTCTTTGTTCTCCATTTGTAAAAGACGGCATTTCTGCTGGACACCAACAATCCACTGCTCATACAACTGAGTCCCAAAGCCCCGATTCTGATTATTTGAAATAGAATCTGAAAAACAAGGAGGTGAATAAGATCAGCAGCTACTGCCTGGCAACATCTCCGCTACTAGCCTGACTGCCGGTTTGTAATGAAATTAAGCACTGAGAATAGTATGATGAAGGTAGCAAGAGCAGCATAAAGTTATTGCCTCCATGAGGGGGAGGGTGCTTGTGGGCTACCTCATATGCTACTACCTATTCACACTTTATTTTGCTTAAATCCCCCTTTCTTCCTCCCTTATACATCACCTTGACCTTCAGAGATGTAGAAAAGGCACAACACTGCATACATAGGGCAGCTGGGTATTGCAGTAACGATCTGCACCTCCCCCAGAGCTACTACAGCTAGCAAGACTTGTGTCTAGGGCAGCGCATATAAACGGCACCAGTCATCTAGAGTGCCTTGCCATTTACTAATACTGTGCTGTGTGTGACTCTCCCATATAGTCCCTGCTTTATATAGCATTTACTAGGTGTCAACAGAGACATAAAAAAGAGGAACAGAAGAGTTGGAAAAGAAAGGTCAAGTTAAGAGTCAGTTACGAATATCTTAAGGGCACAGCAAAAATCAGTGCATCTTTGAATAAGATACCGAAACATGCTATTAAAGGGATATGAAACCGACATTTTTTCGGTTATGATTCAGATAGAGCATGCAATTTCAAGCAACTTTCTAATTTACTCCTATTATCAAATTCTGATTTGTTCTCTTGGTATCTTTATTTGAAAAAGCAAGAATGTAATCTTAGGAGCCAGCCCATTTTTGGTTCAGAACCCTGGGAAGCACTTGATGATTGGTGGCTACATTTAAAATTGATAATAGGAGTACATTAGAAAGTTGCTTAAAATTGCATGCTCTATTTAAATCATGAAAGAAAGAAATTGTGTTTCATATCCCTTTAAGAGTATTTTAAAAGTATTCTTAAAAAAAAAAAGACTTCACCTGAATCTGCACATGACCCAACCTGTCAAACAAATGCCACTACAGGTAGCAAACTCTGAGCTATAATTCAAAACAACTGGCAATAAAAATATAAATAAAAAATAAGGTTTAATTTGTTCACTACAACCAAACAAAATCTACAGAAACAGTTTTACCTTGATAAGTTCTGTCAATTTATGTTGGCCTTTGTATAATATGTTATTGATTTTAATGTAGTATTTATTTTACCATTTTTATTTCAGACATGTAATACTAATGGCCACGTGAAAGCAACAAGGTCTAATATCTTCTTACCAAGGTCTGGGTAAACCTCTTTAGCCATTTCTTCGGTCTCCATCATTATTGTTGACATGATATCCTTAAATGGGTCTGTCCCACGAGGAGATACCTCTTTGATAGCTAGTGAAAATAAATGAGAATAGAATTTGTCAGCAGTGCACAAGAAGCATATAAAAAAGTATAAAGTTGAACTATACAGAACAATATTAGGTAGAAATTAGAGGAAAATTCAGCTTTCAGATGAAGGTGGTTTCAAAATCTGTCTTAGGGAACACAAATAAAAGCACAGCTAATTCTTCGTCAATGGTGATTTTTTTTAAGATTACTGTAGTCATTTATTTTCTTTGTTTACTCTAAAGCAAGGTATTTGTATTTCATTGTATAGATTTCAGTTTATTAAACAAACAAACATGTTCCTGCCCTAAAAAAACAATTGTTATTCTTGTCATGTGTGCAGAGGCACGTCCCTCTCCACCAATAAACCAGATACAGTTGTCTTTACCAGCCAGTGGGGGTTACAAGGAAGACCCAAATCACTATTGCAGTATTTGTTTCAATTTGAATTTAAACAACTTTTATTTAACATTTTTTTCTGGGGAAAATTCTGATATCTTTTTTTTTTGTTGCTATAGTGTACATTTAAGTTCACACCTGGCACAGTTACCCAACAAATATTTGGAAAAAAAGTAAAGCGGTAGAGTTCTGTGAATGCAGAAGTCCACGTTGATCACAATAATCATGCAATTTTTACTAAGACTCTCTACCTTCACCAGCTTCTACTGCTTATTCTATGAAGTTGATTCACTAAAGAATGAATAAATGAGTGAGTGTCAGTGAATCAGCTGTATTGGCGAAGTTGGGGAGGCTACATAGGCTTCTTAATGAATTTCACAAAGTGGGTGCAAGGCAGTGGGCCTCACTAGCTTCACCAATTTATATGTTATTCAGATGAGTGATCTTTAGTGAATCAGCTGCAAATGTATGAACTGATGAAGCTTATGATTTGGAATAGACTGAAGAGTGCGTTTAGTGAGTATTGCTTACTATGTATTATATTTATGTTAAATGTACACATAGGATATGTAAAGGATTGGAAACTTTTCATGATTCCATGCATAAATAATTAAAGGGACAGTCAAGTCCAAAATAAACTTTCATGATTCAAATAGGGCATGTAATTTTAAACAACTTTCCAATTTACTTTTATCACCAAGTTTGCTTTGTTCTCTTGGTATTCTTAGTTGAAAGTCAAACCTAGGCAGGCTCATATGCTAATTTCTTAGACCTTGAAGGCCACCCTTTATGTGGATGCATTTTGACAGTTTTTCACCGCTAGAGGGCATTAGTTCATGTGTGTCTATTAGATAACATTGAGCGCACGCACGTGAAGTTACCTAGGAGTCAGCACTGATTGGCTAAATTGCAAGTCTGTCAAAAGAACTGAAATAAGGGGGCAGTCTGCAGAGGCTTAGATACACGGTAATTACAGAGGTAAAAAGTGTATTAATATAACTGTGTTGGTTATGCAAAACTGGGAAATGGGTAATAAAGGGATTATCTATCTTTTTAAACAACAAAAATTCTGGTGTTGACAATGTATTAGCAGTTCGTATTAAAATTTTGCTTTTATAGAACACATATAATTGCAGGCCAGCTTAGGCCTTGGAAATTAGGCTTTGTTTATGTCCCTGTTCAGTGTGTGACAATATAGGCCTTCAGTATTGCATAGGACTACGAGAAACTAACTTATGACTAATTAATAACAGAATTTATGTTTACCTGATAAATTACTTTCTCCAACGGTGTGTCCGGTCCACGGCGTCATCCTTACTTGTGGGATATTCTCTTCCCCAACAGGAAATGGCAAAGAGCCCAGCAAAGCTGGTCACATGATCCCTCCTAGGCTCCGCCTACCCCAGTCATTCGACCGACGTTAAGGAGGAATATTTGCATAGGAGAAACCATATGATACCGTGGTGACTGTAGTTAAAGAAAATAAAATATCAGACCTGATTAAAAAACCAGGGCGGGCCGTGGACCGGACACACCGTTGGAGAAAGTAATTTATCAGGTAAACATAAATTCTGTTTTCTCCAACATAGGTGTGTCCGGACCACGGCGTCATCCTTACTTGTGGGAACCAATACCAAAGCTTTAGGACACGGATGAAGGGAGGGAGCAAATCAGGTCACCTAAATGGAAGGCACCACGGTTTGCAAAACCTTTCTCCCAAAAATAGCCTCAGAAGAAGCAAAAGTATCAAACTTGTAAAATTTGGTAAAAGTGTGCAGTGAAGACCAAGTCGCTGCCCTACATATCTGATCAACAGAAGCCTCGTTCTTGAAGGCCCATGTGGAAGCCACAGCCCTAGTGGAATGAGCTGTGATTCTTTCGGGAGGCTGCCGTCCGGCAGTCTCGTAAGCCAATCTGATGATGCTTTTAATCCAAAAAGAGAGAGAGGTAGAAGTTGCTTTTTGACCTCTCCTTTTACCGGAATAAACAACAAACAAGGAAGATGTTTGTCTAAAATCCTTTGTAGCATCTAAATAGAATTTTAGAGCGCGAACAACATCCAAATTGTGCAACAAACGTTCCTTCTTCGAAACTGGTTTCGGACACAGAGAAGGTACGATAATCTCCTGGTTAATGTTTTTGTTAGAAACAACTTTTGGAAGAAAACCAGGTTTAGTACGTAAAACCACCTTATCTGCATGGAACACCAGATAAGGAGGAGAACACTGCAGAGCAGATAATTCTGAAACTCTTCGAGCAGAAGAAATTGCAACCAAAAACAAAACTTTCCAAGATAATAACTTAATATCAACGGAATGTAAGGGTTCAAACGGAACCCCCTGAAGAACTGTAAGAACTAAGTTGAGACTCCAAGGAGGAGTCAAAGGTTTGTAAACAGGCTTGATTCTGACCAGAGCCTGAACAAAGGCTTGAACATCTGGCACAACTGCCAGCTTTTTGTGAAGTAACACAGACAAGGCAGAAATCTGTCCCTTCAGGGAACTTGCAGATAATCCTTTTTCCAATCCTTCTTGAAGGAAGTATAGAATCTTAGGAATCTTAACCTTGTCCCAAGGGAATCCTTTAGATTCACACCAACAGATATATTTTTTCCAAATTTTGTGGTAAATCTTTCTAGTTACAGGATTTCTGGCCTGAACAAGAGTATCGATAACAGAATCTGAGAACCCTCGCTTCGATAAGATCAAGCGTTCAATCTCCAAGCAGTCAGCTGGAGTGAGACCAGATTCGGATGCTCGAACGGACCCTGAACAAGAAGGTCTCATCTCAAAGGTAGCTTCCATGGTGGAGCCGATGACATATTCACCAGATCTGCATACCAAGTCCTGCGTGGCCACGCAGGAGCTATCAAGATCACCGACGCCCTCTCCTGATTGATCCTGGCTACCAGCCTGGGGATGAGAGGAAACGGCGGGAACACATAAGCTAGTTTGAAGGTCCAAGGTGCTACTAGTGCATCCACTAGAGCCGCCTTGGGATCCCTGGATCTGGACCCGTAGCAAGGAACTTTGAAGTTCTGACGAGAGGCCATCAGATCCATGTCTGGAATGCCCCACAGTTGAGTGACTTGGGCAAAGATTTCCGGATGGAGTTCCCACTCCCCCGGATGCAATGTCTGACGACTCAGAAAATCCGCTTCCCAATTTTCCACTCCTGGGATGTGGATAGCAGACAGGTGGCAGGAGTGAGACTCCGCCCATAGAATGATTTTGGTCACTTCTTCCATCGCTAGGGAACTCCTTGTTCCCCCCTGATGGTTGATGTACGCAACAGTTGTCATGTTGTCTGATTGAAACCGTATGAACTTGGCCCTCGCTAGCTGAGGCCAAACTTTGAGAGCATTGAATATCGCTCTCAGTTCCAGAATATTTATCGGTAGAAGAGATTCTTCCCGAGACCAAAGACCCTGAGCTTTCAGGGATCCCCAGACCGCGCCCCAGCCCATCAGACTGGCGTCGGTCGTGACAATGACCCACTCTGGTCTGCGGAAGGTCATCCCTTGTGACAGGTTGTCCAGGGACAGCCACCAACGGAGTGAGTCTCTGGTCCTCTGATTTACTTGTATCTTCGGAGACAAGTCTGTATAGTCCCCATTCCACTGACTGAGCATGCACAGTTGTAATGGTCTTAGATGAATGCGCGCAAAAGGAACTATGTCCATTGCCGCTACCATCAAACCTATCACTTCCATGCACTGCGCTATGGAAGGAAGAGGAACGGAATGAAGTATCCGACAAGAGTCTAGAAGCTTTGTTTTTCTGGCTTCTGTCAGAAAAATCCTCATTTCTAAGGAGTCTATTATTGTTCCCAAGAAGGGAACCCTTGTTGACGGAGATAGAGAACTCTTTTCCACGTTCACTTTCCATCCGTGAGATCTGAGAAAGGCCAGGACAATGTCCGTGTGAGCCTTTGCTTGAGGAAGGGACGACGCTTGAATCAGAATGTCGTCCAAGTAAGGTACTACGGCAATGCCCCTTGGTCTTAGCACAGCTAGAAGGGACCCTAGTACCTTTGTGAAAATCCTTGGAGCAGTGGCTAATCCGAAAGGAAGCGCCACAAACTGGTAATGCTTGTCCAGGAATGCGAACCTTAGGAACCGATGATGTTCCTTGTGGATAGGAATATGTAGATACGCATCCTTTAAATCCACCGTGGTCATGAATTGACCTTCCTGGATGGAAGGAAGAATTGTTCGAATGGTTTCCATCTTGAACGATGGAACCTTGAGAAACTTGTTTAAGATCTTGAGATCTAAGATTGGTCTGAACGTTCCCTCTTTTTTGGGAACTATGAACAGATTGGAGTAGAACCCCATCCCTTGTTCTCCTAATGGAACAGGATGAATCACTCCCATTTTTAACAGGTCTTCTACACAATGTAAGAATGCCTGTCTTTTTATGTGGTCTGAAGACAACTGAGACCTGTGGAACCTCCCCCTTGGGGGAAGCCCCTTGAACTCCAGAAAATAACCTTGGGAGACTATTTCTAGCGCCCAAGGATCCAGAACATCTCTTGCCCAAGCCTGAGCGAAGAGAGAGAGTCTGCCCCCCACCAGATCCGGTCCCGGATCGGGGGCCAACATTTCATGCTGTCTTGGTAGCAGTGGCAGGTTTCTTGGCCTGCTTTCCCTTGTTCCAGCCTTGCATTGGTCTCCAAGCTGGCTTGGCTTGAGAAGAATTACCCTCTTGCTTAGAGGACGTAGCACTTTGGGCTGGTCCGTTTCTACGAAAGGGACGAAAATTAGGTTTATTTTTTGCCTTGAAAGGCCGATCCTGAGGAAGGGCGTGGCCCTTACCCCCAGTGATATCAGAGATAATCTCTTTCAAGTCAGGGCCAAACAGCGTTTTCCCCTTGAAAGGAATGTTAAGTAGCTTGTTCTTGGAAGACGCATCAGCTGACCAAGATTTCAACCAAAGCGCTCTGCGCGCCACAATAGCAAACCCAGAGTTCTTAGCCGCTAACCTAGCCAATTGCAAAGTGGCGTCTAAGGTGAAAGAATTAGCCAATTTGAGAGCATTGATTCTGTCCATAATCTCCTCATAAGGAGGAGAATCACTATCGACCGCCTTTACCAGCTCATCGAACCAGAAACACGCGGCTGTAGCGACAGGGACAATGCATGAAATTGGTTGTAGAAGGTAACCCTGCTGAACAAACATCTTTTTAAGTAAACCTTCTAATTTTTTATCCATAGGATCTTTGAAAGCACAACTATCTTCTATGGGTATAGTGGTGCGTTTGTTTAAGGTGGAAACCGCTCCCTCGACCTTGGGGACTGTCTGCCATAAGTCCTTTCTGGGGTCGACCATAGGAAACAATTTTTTAAATATGGGGGGAGGGACGAAAGGAATACCGGGCCTTTCCCATTCTTTATTTACAATGTCCGCCACCCGCTTGGGTATAGGAAAAGCTTCTGGGAGCCCCGGGACCTCTAGGAACTTGTCCATTTTACATAGTTTCTCTGGGATGACCAACTTGTCACAATCATCCAGAGTGGATAATACCTCCTTAAGCAGAATGCGGAGATGTTCCAACTTAAATTTAAACGTAATCACATCAGGTTCAGCTTGTTGAGAAATGTTCCCTGAATCAGTAATTTCTCCCTCAGACAAAACCTCCCTGGCCCCATCAGACTGGTTTAGGGGCCCTTCAGAACCATTATTATCAGCGTCGTCATGCTCTTCAGTATCTAAAACAGAGCAGTCGTGCTTACGCTGATAAGTGTTCATTTTGGCTAAAATGTTTTTGACAGAATTATCCATTACAGCCGTTAATTGTTGCATAGTAAGGAGTATTGGCGCGCTAGATGTACTAGGGGCCTCCTGAGTGGGCAAGACTCGTGTAGACGAAGGAGGGAATGATGCAGTACCATGCTTACTCCCCTCACTTGAGGAATCATCTTGGGCATCATTGTCATTGTCACATAAATCACATTTATTTAAATGAGAAGGAACTCTGGCTTCCCCACATTCAGAACACAGTCTATCTGGTAGTTCAGACATGTTAAACAGGCATAAACTTGATAACAAAGTACAAAAAACGTTTTAAAATAAAACCGTTACTGTCACTTTAAATTTTAAACTGAACACACTTTATTACTGCAATTGCGAAAAAATATGAAGGAATTGTTCAAAATTCACCAAAATCTCACCACAGTGTCTTAAAGCCTTAAAAGTATTGCACACCAAATTTGGAAGCTTTAACCCTTAAAATAACGGAACCGGAGCCGTTTTTAACTTTAACCCCTTTACAGTCCCTGGTATCTGCTTTGCTGAGACCCAACCAAGCCCAAAGGGGAATACGATACCAAATGACGCCTTCAGAAAGTCTTTTCTAAGTATCAGAGCTCCTCACACATGCGACTGCATGTCATGCCTCTCAAAAACAAGTGCGCAACACCGGCGCGAAAATGAGGCTCTGCCTATGATTTGGGAAAGCCCCTAAAGAATAAGGTGTCTAAAACAGTGCCTGCCGATATAATCTTATCAAAATACCCAGATTAAATGATTCCTCAAGGCTAAATATGTGTTAATAATGAATCGATTTAGCCCAGAAAAAGTCTACAGTCTTAATAAGCCCTTGTGAAGCCCTTATTTACTATCTTAATAAACATGGCTTACCGGATCCCATAGGGAAAATGACAGCTTCCAGCATTACATCGTCTTGTAAGAATGTGTCATACCTCAAGCAGCAAGAGACTGCTCACTGTTCCCCCAACTGAAGTTAATTGCTCTCAACAGTCCTGTGTGGAACAGCCATGGATTTTAGTAACGGTTGCTAAAATCATTTTCCTCATACAAACAGAAATCTTCATCTCTTTTCTGTTTCTGAGTAAATAGTACATACCAGCACTATTTTAAAATAACAAACTCTTGATTGAATAATAAAAACTACAGTTAAACACTAAAAAACTCTAAGCCATCTCCGTGGAGATGTTGCCTGTACAACGGCAAAGAGAATGACTGGGGTAGGCGGAGCCTAGGAGGGATCATGTGACCAGCTTTGCTGGGCTCTTTGCCATTTCCTGTTGGGGAAGAGAATATCCCACAAGTAAGGATGACGCCGTGGACCGGACACACCTATGTTGGAGAAATAATGTTTTTAAACAATTGGCAGGAAAGTAGCTACATCACTGCTTGTTAATATATTGTTCAGAGTCTTGTAATAAAAAGTTAGTTCTGTAATTCTGTGGAAGGGGGACAAAGAGCTCCGGGCAAGTCACAACAGGTAGAGAGAGATGCAGACTGAAAGTTTGGTTCAGGGTTGCTTTTTGGTTATCATCACAGTGTTGAACATGGATTGTCCCTGTTGAGCTAAGACTAGGCTGAACATCTTCTACAAAGTGTTTGTCACCTGATGAGATGGAGTTCCCTCTGTGTGTGATGACTGTTACCTTCTTCCCTACCAGTGTATGCCATCTTTATCAACTAAAAAGCTATTAATAATCAAATCTAAGTATTGCCCAATGTATCATCCTTGCTGTGTTTAGCATAAGATGTCAATAAAAGTTATCTATTTCACACATTTCCTGTGTCCTCCCTTTATTCAGTACTAATAGTTACCTTAGGGCTCTCCCTGATGCAAACAAGATATCTGACCCATAACTAATAAGTAAGAATGGTTAACACAAATAAGACTGATATTTTCTCAAAACTGGCGTATAGATGTTTGGGTGTGGTCTTGATCTATTGTATAGGAATCCATAAATAATATATATGTTACAGTAAAGAGTTATTTATTGGAATTGTTCAATTAGGGCATCACAGACTTTGCTGGGGGACAAAATTAATGGTGCAACAGTTACCTATTAAGAACTATCATATTGGTTAATTAAAATGCACTGCCAATTACAGCACATGAAGTGAAGCAGAGAGCTTTATTGCAGTATGTCTGAATGGGAAAAAGAGCATACACTGTAAATGTCTTACATTTCTCCGGTTTGTAAACCACTTTCTGTAAGTCATCCAGGTGTTCTTTGACAGTAGATATCACTTCAGTGTCAAGGCTGGCACATAGCTTACTGATATAAATCATAGCTTCTTCCACTGATTTTGACTTCCCAGTTCCCACTGATGCGGTTAATCCAATGATCTATATATAAATAATTTAATATGTTGAGGAATTAAATGTCAAATCAAGCGATCTCACTGTTCTTTTCACAGCGCTGTTAGACATTTATTACACCAGGAATTATATATTTTGGTATGGAAAATCCGTTATCACATTAACAGAAGTTGTATCAGAAAAATGAAGGATCTCTTGGCTTCAGCAGAGGTTAGGTATGTAAAGGGATCAATTATTGTGCTTAATGGGACAATAAAGTCAAAATTAAATTTCATGTTTCAGATAGAAAATGCAATTTTAAAGAACTTGTCAATTAACCTACTGAGCATGTGCAAGAGTTCTCTGTGTATATGTATATGTTTTGTGATTGGCTGATGGTTGTCACATAACACAGGGACAGTAAATGGATGCAACTTTTTAATTTGTTAGGAAAAATATGTACTTCTCATTTAAAATTTAAAGAAGTGTTCAGGGCTGCATATAGCCCTCAAAGAAAGAAGATGAAGACCCCAGGTAATTCCTTTGTGCGACATTTGTCTTGCATATTTTCCCAACATCTTCTTTACAGGGCAATTAGCTTTGTGAGTGTCTTAAAGATACAGCAAGCCCTTGATAACAACGTCTTCTACATTTTTATTATTAGAAAAATGATCATAATCTCAAGGTCGCTCACTCAGTAATAGAGAATTGTTGGCGGGTCAGATTAATTGCTTGATGGGAAGACTGTACTGCATAAGATGTTCAAACAATTTTTTTTAACTTTTATTTATTGGAGAAGGAAGGTCATCACATATTCACAAATAAAAATTGTAAATTCATGTTTACAATTAAAAAATCAACGTAACTAGCATATAAATTTCCCCGCTATTATGTTCAAGCTATTTCATACATTTCACCTTTGATCTACAACATGCTGGATTTGCCATTAGTATTCTAAATGTTCAGGGGCTACAATGGAAAAGCTTTTTCTCACATAGGTTTTATGAAATATTATTAGACCAACCCCTATAACTATATTTGTTGGATTTAATTATAATTAAATTTATTGATTTCAGTAGCCTTTTTGTGCTTAGCATATTGCTTTTCTGTAGGTATTGACTTGTATATATGCATATAAATTACCTGAGGAAGTTTCTGGCCAGGCGAGTTAAACTTTATATCCATGTAGTTAAACATCAGCACATTATAGGGATGGTTTCCTATCGTGTTGTGACATTCATCAAAAATCATCAAGGTAAACATAGATAGGGAGGAAACATATCCTTGGTCAATACAATTGACAAGAATCTGAGGTGTCAAAACAATGATGTCGTTATTCTTTATGATCAACTCCATAGGAACACACTCACTGGATTCTCCAGAAAAACCCACCACTGTGTACCTAAAGTAAAAAGAAAGTAAATGTGAATCCTTTTTTGCATGGTTATTTGTGAGTATAAATTCATGTGCACCATCAGTTTCCCAAACCAAGAACGTAGCCATTTGAGTTCCTGTGTCACAAACTGTTAGAGCAAGTAAATCACACTATATTCTCCTCTTTGGCAGGTTTAAATGGGGGGATATAAAACCAACTTCCCATGGAATGCTCTGCAAAGAGTGCAAAAACTGGCTACCAACACAGCTCTAAATTAAACAAGGGAGTCCAAGTGCCAGAAAGCCAAACAGATGTATTCCAGTAGTTAAAAACAGGATACAAAAAGCTCTGATTACAACATTGTCATAATATTTCTCAGGCTTTTCAGCAATAGAAATATGTTCTGCTCGCCTTTCTCTAGAGCAAGTATGAATTTCAACAAAAGATCTTAATAAATACAGTGGGTATTGAAAAGAATCACCCCTTGAAAATTATCACATTTTGTTGCTTTGCAGCCTGAAATAAAGACAGACACAGTTTTTGCTTATCCAGTTGAAATTACTCAGTGCAACTTATAACATCCAAGTGAAAGATATAACACCAACATGTCAGGCAAAAATGAAGACAATTCAAAAACAGAATCACTGAGTTGCAAAAAGGATTACCCCCTCCTAAAATGACTTGTAAACTCAATCAGTTGTAGCTAATCACCTTCTCAACGGCACACACATTTGACTTTCAACTGTGATCAGCTGTGGGCATATGGATTAGCTCATCATGAAAATAGCTTTCCTGGAGCATCTCAGTCCCTGGTAGTGCAACTGAAGCAAACAATCAACTATTGGTTGTAAGGCACTGTCAAAAGATCTCCAGGATAATGTTGTGAACAGGCACAAGCCAGGAGATGGATACAATAAAATAGCAAAGGTTTTATCAATGCCTAGAAGCACAGTGAAGTCTATTATTAAGAAGTGGAAGGTATTTGGTAGTACACAGACCCTCTCTGGATCAGGACATCGTTCCAAACTGGATGAAAGAGCCAGGAGGAAACTGGTCAGAGAGGCTCCCAAGAGGCCCAAAGCAACTCTGAAGCAGTTGGAATTTATGACAAAGAGTGGTCATTGTGTGCATGTGACAACAATGTCCAAAAAACAACAACAATTAATTTTTTTTCATCTCAATTGGTAAAACATAGAGGAACAGTACCCCTTAAGAAAATAGGACTGATGTGTTTCGGCAGGATACCGTACTCATAGTCTCTAAAATCTAAATGATCATCTAGACTTTAAAACCCCCCTCTGGGTTCTGATTGGCTAAAACCATTTGACAATCTTTAAAGAAACAGGGGCAAACGGTAAAGAAAGTACAGATTAACAAACAATTGAAAAAACACAGCATATCACATAACACTGCACACTATTTTGTGAAAAAATGCATGTTCAAATCACATACATCATTATTTGAAAATGTTCAGCTGCAGTAATGACAAACCTTTCTAAACATTAAATATATTTAAATATTTTTATATATATATATATATATATATATATATATATATATATATATATATATATATATATATATATATATATATATATATATATATCAGAAAAGAGAGAACAGCACTCCTGAGATAGAACAAAAGCTAGAATAACTTCCATGCCTGTTCATTTAAATTGCAACTCAGGGTGCGCGTTCTTTTAGCACATGTTGATGCCTTTCCACAGAGAAAAAATATCCTGTAGCATATCAGTCTGATCCTGCCCAATGACAGTGCAGCGCCGAAATACCAGGCAATTCTTCTCTGAACAAGAGAAACAACAACCCCAGACGATCGTTTCGGCCTTCTGTGGGCCTCGTCAGTGAGGTGCAGTTGTATCTCTCTAAGGGCATGTGTGCAAGGAGTCCACGTCTGGTTTCCCCATTACTCTTAGGGAGACCCAAGAGTAATTTGCATAAATATCAGAAAAGAGAGAACAGCACTCCTGAGATAGAACAAAAGCTAGAATAACTTCCATGCCTGTTCATTTAAATTGCAACTCAGGGTGCACGTTCTTTTAGCACACGTTGATGCCTTTCCACAGAGAAAAAATATCCTGTAGCATATCAGTCTGATCCTGCCCAATGACAGTCCAGCGCCGAAATACCAGCCAATTCTTCTCTGAACAAGAGAAACAACAACCCCAGACGATCGTTTCGGCCTTCTGTGGGCCTAGTCAGTGAGGTGCAGTTGCATCTCTCTAAGGGCATGTGTGCAAGGAGTCCACGTCTGGTTTCCCCATTACTCTTAGGGAGACCCAAGAGTAATTTGCATAAATATCAGAAAAGAGAGAACAGCACTACTGAGATAGAACAAAAGCTAGAATAACTTCCATGCCTGTTCATTTAAATTGCAACTCAGGGTGCGCGTTCTTTTAGCACACGTTGATGCCTTTCCACAGAGAAAAAATATCCTGTAGCATATCAGTCTGATCCTGCCCAATGACAGTCCAGCGCCAAAATACCAGGCAATTCTTCTCTGAACAAGAGAAACAACAACCCCAGACGATCGTTTCGGCCTTCTGTGGGCCTCGTCAGTGAGGTGCAGTTGTATCTCTCTAAGGGCATGTGTGCAAGGAGTCCACGTCTGGTTTCCACATTATTCTTAGGGAGACCCAAGAGTAATTTGCATAAATATCAGAAAAGAGAGAACAGCTAGAGCTCTCTTGGACATAGCTGCATAAACAAATGTCACACAATACATGATTATAAAAAACAGTATGTAGAAAGATCTTCATTGAGGGAAATCTGAAAAATCAACATATTGAGTATATAAAGAAATGCCTAGACAAAAATAGTATTTTACAGTTTAATCTAAAATAATATAATAATATTATAATGTGAGGGAATATATGGGCCAATGGATATATCATAGTGATTGGCGATAAAGAGGCCATATTCATCATTATAGGGTCTGTGATGAAAATAATATCATACTCCATAATAAAATTAGCACCAGTAAGTAATAAAATCACATTCAGAATTCAGACCAAAAAGAATATTGGTCTGAAGCCTGAAAATCCAGTACATCTCTTGCCTGGATAATGCTTGAAATTTGTTTCCTCTTTTCTGTCCCCACACCTTTTCAATGACCATCCACCTCAGAGTCTCACAATTTTTATTATGTTGAGTGACAAAATGATCCACCACAGGTGTGCTGCTCTTGCCAACATTAATGGTTGACAGATGTTCATGAATGCAGGAGCGTACCTCCCTTGTCGTCAATCCAACATATTGAAGATTACAAGAGGAGCAACACAGTAGGTAGATTGAATAGGTGGATCGGCAGTTCAGACAGTGAAAGACAGAGTTAACAGTGAAAGTTTCTCCTGTTGTAAAAGATTGGAAAGTCGAATCTACATGTACAAATTCACAGGCTTTACACTGTGTATAGCCACACGTGAAGGTCCCCTTGTGTCTCAGCCAAGAAGAGGATGGTGTAGTCGACATAGGTTTTTTTTAGTTGTGATGTAGATACCATACTCCCAATGGTCTTATTTTTGCTATAGGAGAATCTACACCCATTCTTAACCATGTCAACAAGACCATTCTCTGCTGCCAGTAATTGAAAGTGCTTTCGTAATATCCTGATATTGAGCAGAGTAGTATGTTACAAAAGTAACTTTGTCAGACTCACAAGTGTGTTTGATTCTGTCCTGTAAGAGGGTGCGTCTATCAATGTTTACTTCTCTATGTTCCCTAGCCACCACATTTTTGTTATAGCCCCTCTCACGCAGCTTTTTTTGCAGAACATCTGTATGCTTCTCAAAGCTGGTTTGTGTGCTACAATTTCTCTTCAATCTAACTAGCTGTCCTTTGGCCATCGAATAGGGCACATGTCAGGGATGGCAGCTGTTTGCGTGAAGCAGACTGTTCCCAGATATCGGTTTTCTATACACCTCAGAGGTGATATAGCCTGTGGAAAGACCTACCAGTTGTAGATCCGAATAGTGTGTCATAGTCCTGTCAAATTCAAAAGTGAAGCGTAGGCCCAAATTATTGTGACCAATAGATTTAACAAATTCCTGTGCCTCTTCTCTACTACCTTTCCACACAAACAGCAGGTCATCAATATAACGGCGATATGTTCTGATAGCTGACCTGAATGCGTTACTATCTGCATAGATGTGGGACAGCTCCCACCAACCCCTGTATAGGTTGACGTAAGTGGGCGCAAATTTGGCGCCCATCGCTTTCCCACATCTCTGCAGATAGAACACATTCTCGAATTGAAAAAAATTGTGCGTTAACAAAAATCGAGTGACCTCCAGTATAAAAGATCTGAATGGCTCACTGTGTGCTGTTTCATTCTCCCGAAAGTATTCTATTGCTCTCAGACCCATTTCATGGGGTATAGAAGAATACAAGGCTACAACATCCTTTAGTGTCTTTTATGTAGCTGGGGAGGGCTTTAACCAGGGGTTGCAGAATGTCATCCAGCCACTCTGAAAGGTGCGCTAGCATAGACCCTATGCCGCTCATAATTGGTCTGCCTTGGGCATTTTCTGTGGACTTGTGCACCTTCGGCAGGTGATGGAAGATTAGAATAATAGGGTGTTCAACAATCAAATAGTGAAAAGTGTTATCAATTAATCCCTGTTCCAATGCTCCATCAAGAAGGTGCACAAGCTGTCTCTGAAATGTATTGGTTGGATCGTGTCTCAGTACCTTGTAATTATTGGGATCTCCCAACTGTCTGGTGGCTTCATCTATGTAATAAGATTAATGCATTACTACAACTGAGCCCCCCTTATCCGCCCGCTTTATTACCAAGCTCTCATTTTCACTTAGTTCCTATAGGGCCAGTTGCTCCTGTCTAGTCAAATTTCTTTTTACTGATTTATTATTTTGTACCAAAGTCCTCAAGTCAGCCTCCACCCTTCTGTACAAAGTTTCCACAATCTTATCTCTGCTTTGAACATGATAGAAAGTAGAGGGATTTTTATAAGTCTTATTTGTGGAAGGTGTATTTCTTCCTTCATATACTATTCCCTCTCTCTCTCTCCAAACCTCTCAAAGCAATAAGGTCACATGTCTTGTGAAAGGAAAAAAACCCAAATATGTAATTTGTTACAATCTCATCAGATGTTTTTGCTATATTATCTGGGGTAGATGAAGAAAAATGCTTACTTAAAGTCACATTTCGCACAAACATGTTAAGATCTAACATAGTTTTGAAAAGATTAAAATCTACAGTAGGTACAAAACCTAGGTCTAGACTGAGTACCCTATTCTCTTTAGTAGTCAATATATGATCTGAGAGATTAATGATCATGATGGTTTGTACTTCGAGGGAGCCCTTGTCTGCCGAGTTGGATACCTCCCTTGTTGGGCAGACTGAATTCCTGTACCTCCCCCTTCTCTGGTGTGTTGGCCTATCCGAAAAACCTGTTCTAACTGCATTCATTCCTCATCTCTTTGTCCTGTTCCCACAGTATTTGAAGAGTAAGAGGGATCAGGTGTAGGTTGATATCTCCTGGGCTGTTATGTTTGTGCACTATTTGGCCCTTGATAAATTGCCTGTGCCCTATTAGGCCCTTGTAACATGTCCGCTCTTGTATGCATGATTGTACCTCGTCCCATAGATCTATTATAGCAAGTGTTCTTATTGACTATCTCTTGTGAGAAAATCCTATTGTCCTCACTGCCTGATTGTCCACTGTTTTCTCCTGAGTCTGCCTCACTATCGGAAAATGTCACTGTTTTCTTGCCCCTGTTTCTATGTCTCCTATGGCCTCTAGCTCTCGGTTGACCTCTAATGTTAATCTGATTCCTCCTGTATTGGAACCATTTAACAGTAACTATATTTCATCAATCTCTGTTCTAATAGGCGTAACAATTCTGATTTATGATCTATCAACAATTTCATCAGGCGCAGAGAACAATCACTTAGTACAGTATTCCACATATCAATAAACTCCTGGTTATCAGTCTCAAAAGTTGGAAATGTGCTGATACGCAAACCTCTTGAGATTATAAGTAAGGCATTATATTTCTCAAGAGTCCAGATGTCCCACTTTAACCCCTTAAGGACCAGCGACGTACCCTGTATGTCACTGGCCTTTTTTTGGGACTTGATTGTTTTATAGCGCGGTCTTGCCACCAGCGTTGAGACTGCTCTATTCCACAAAGCCTGCTGGAGGGAGTGTATTAATAGCGTCTTCTTGCTAGACTTGTGCTATTATGTCCTGAAAAAAACCTTAACGACCAGTGACATACAGGGTACATTGTGGTCATTAAGGGGTTAATTTTTTTCTCTCTAATCATTAAACGTTCCATATCCTCAAAGAGCATAGGCAAATCATAGTTGTTACGATCTTGTGAAAACACTTGCTCTATTTCCATACTTTCTTTGTCCCTCTCATTGGCCGTTTTTATAGAGTTAAAGGAAACCATAGATGATTCCTCTTGAATGGTATCCTGCTGCATACTAGTGTTTGTTTGGGAAAGTGTTTTGCCAGATAGCACTCAAAATACAACACACTGAAAGGGAGGGCTCCCAACAAAACACCACTTGTAACTGCTCAATGGTTCAATCCAATTAAATGTCCAGTACAACACAACACCATTACCACATAGGACACGCTCCCTTGTCAAACATAGTCGCCGCAATAGTCCTTGTTAATTATGTATATGTGTATGTGTATTTAAGCAATACAAGCCCAGGAACCAATTAAGACTGTTATAGTATAACGGATAGATCAAAGCTCTACACAAGCTGTATATTTACCATACTTCGAAGCACCTCGAACTTCTCACTCACACCTGCAAACGCTTGCTCCTACCGGATCCTCGTCTGTCCACCAAATGCAGATAAACGTGTTGTGGTAAGTTCCAATAGGGGCTTCTCGAATCCACCGCCCTTAACATAAGGACACTGTATTCGTGAAGCCCCTATTGGAATTTACTGCAACCACATTCAGGAGGCAAGTTCATTGGTCCAGTGACGTCACCGTCTTCATGTAATCACAGAACGCGCTCATCTGCATTTGGTGGACGGACGAGGATCTGGTAGGAGCAAACGTTTGCCGGTGTGAGTGAGAAGACCGAGGTGCTTCGAAGTGTGGTAAATATACAGCTCATGTAGAGCTTTGATCTATCCGTTATACTATAACAGTGTTAGTTGGTTCCTGGGCTTGTATTGCTTGAATACATGGATACACATATACATCATTAACAAGGCCTGTTACAGCTACTATGTTTAACAAGGCAGCATGTCCTATGTAGTAATGGTGTGTTGTAACTGCTCAATGGTTCACTCCACAATGATATAGTAATTAAATGTCCAGTACAAGTGGTGTTTTGTTGGGAGCCCTTCCTTTCAGCATGTGACAACAATATCACAAATTCTCCATAAATGTGGCTTGTATGAGAGGGTTGCAAAAAAAAGCCACTCCTCAAGAAAGGCCAAATGCAGTCACCACTGAGCTTTGCCATAAACACCTAGGAGATTCCGAGGCCACATGGAAAAAGGTGCTATGGTCAGATGAGACTAAAAATGAATTATTTGGCCTCAACACCAAACGATATGTCTGGAGGAAATACAATACAGCTCACCATCCAAATAACACAATACCTACAGTAAAGCATGGAGGTGGTAGTATCCTGTTAGGGGGGTGTTTCTCTGCAGCAGACACTGAAGCACTTGTCAAGATAGAAGGAATAATGGATGGGCAAAATACTATCAAATTCTTGAGGAAAATCTGCTGCCCTCTGATAGGAAGTTATCAATGGGAAGAAGGTATACCTTCCAACATGACAATGACCCAAAGCACACAGCAAAAATGACCACACAGTGGTTGAAGAAGAAAAAGGTGAATGTCCTTGCATGGCCTAGTCAAAGCCCAGACTTAAACCCCATTGACTATCTGTGGCATGACTTGTGCAAACCACAAACAGTCACCATCAAATGTAACGGAACTGGAGCAGTTCTGCAAAGAAGAGTGGGCAAATATTGCACAGTCTAGATGTGCAAAGTTAGTAGAGACATATCCCAACAGACTAAAGGCTGTAATTAAAGCAAAAGGTGGTTCAACAAAATATTGACACAAGGGGGTGATCCTTTTTGCAACTCAGTGATTCTGTTTTTGAATTGTCTTTATTTTTGCCTGACATGTTAGTGTTATATCTTTCACTTGGATGTTATAAGTTGCACTGAGTAATTACAACTGAATAAACAAAAACGGTGTCTGTCTTTATTTCAGGCTGACAAGCAACACAATGTGATTTTTTTCAAGGGGGGGTGATTCTTTTCAATACCCACTGTAAATCATTTTGGCTTTCTGGCACTGTGTCGGAAACTTTTGCCATCTTTGCAGAGTGTTCCATGTAAAGTTTGCTAGAAGTTTGTGTTATATCCCCATCTAGACCTGCACTGCCAATGAGTGGAATTTCTGTGCTTGGAGTCTTTGGAAAGATTAAGGAAAGCAGTAGTCGATAGAAGGGGGGTAATTCTTTTTAACTTATAGTGTTTGAACATTCATCAGTATTCACTGATATATTGCTTTTTTACTTTTTATAAAATTACACTATATCATTCTATTTTTAAAAGGACATGAAAGTCAAAATTATTTTTTAAGCTATAGATAGGAATATACCATGAGTCAGTGTCATTATGTACCCTTAAAGGGACACTCAAGTCAAAATAAACTTTTATGAATCAGAAAGAGCATGCAGCTTTAAGACACTTCCATTATCAAACTTTGCGCAATCTTTTTATGTACACACTTTCTGGGGAACAAGATCCTACTAAGCATGTGCACAAGCTCACAGGGTATACGTATACTAGTCTGTGATTAGCTGATGTCTGCCACATTATAGAGGAGCAAAAGTCAAACTTGTTCCAGCACTCCAGCATATAATAATTTAAGCATTGCAAGTCACCTGTGGGCTACTGTCCCAAGCCCAGAATATAATACAGTAAAACAGACTCAGGTGACAGCAAATCAATATTCTTATTTATTCATCAAAGGAGACAAAATAGGCGACGTTTCGGGACCATATCCCTTACTCATGCCATGTCTTGCAAACATTACTTACATACTTATATACCTTAAAACCACTAGGTGGCGCTAACAGACATTTTAGTTATTTTCTTTTAACCCCTTAAGTACATATATGTTTAAGGTAATAAACAATATAAAACGAGACCTTGCAAGATCAACAACTTATACAATATCTTTATAGCATATAACACTATTTAATAAAAATCTGATACTGTATATAGAAAATCTAATATTTTTTACCAAAAAATCCAATATTACCTACAATAAAACTGTTAGATCCCAATCTCTGTTTAGACCCTTAGGATCCATTGTTCCTAACTCAAAAATCCATTTTAACAACAACTCCCTATCCCCTCCTCTACGCGGTTGAATAATATGATCAATGATCTGAAACTTAAGTTGGCTGATCGAGTGACCGCGACTTAAAAAATGACTGGACATGGGAGCTTTTATATTGCCAGTACGGATGTTACTTTTATGTTCAATGATGCGGTCTTTAGCACTTCTAGTTGACTCACCAATATAAACACCCCCCACATGGACATTTAACCATGTAAATAATATATGTAGTTAGGTATAAAACCCTTTAATATAATATTTTTTACTGGTATGGGGGTTTAAAAAAATAGGACCTTTAGTCAAATTAGTGCAACATGAACAGCTCAAGCAAGGGTAACATCCCAGATTTTTTGACCCAATATACCCATCTCTCTTTTTAACATTAGACCCAATGTCAGCTCTAATTAATTTGGCTTGTATATTAGGACTCCTCCTATAGGCAGGCAAGGGGTATTGTTTAAAAGCGTTTATATTCGGATAATACACCCCAATGTTTCCTAATAATCCGCTGTATTTCATTACTCTGAGAGCTGTAATTCGGTTACAAACATCAGCCTATCAACTTCCTTTTTCTTAGTAGAAACACAATCATGATTTCTATTTTTCAATATATTATTTCTAGGGATAGATTTTACTTTTCTAATTTCTTCTTCAATTAATGTAGCTGGGTAGCCCCTCTCTTTAAATCTAACTCCCATTTCTTCTAGTCTCAAATTTAACAAAAGTTCATCAAAAACAATTTTCCTTACTCTTAACAATTGACTATGAGGGAGACTCTTAATTAATGAAGGGGGGTGGGCACTCTCGTAACGCAACAAACTGTTACGATCAGTTTCTTTTTAAAATAAATCTGTCTCAAAAGAGTTACCTTTCTTGACCACCCTCACATCAAGAAAATCTATAAATCCCTCGCTCCAGGAAAGTTTAAATTTAATATTTCTTCTGGCAATATTCAAATCATTAACAAAATTCTCCAGGGTTCCAACGTCGCCCCACCATAACCCAAAAATGTCATTGATATAGCGCCACCATGTGGCGCCATACCGAATAAATAAATTGTTGGAAAACACATACCTCTCTTCATATAAATTCATAAAAATATTGGCGTAATTGGGGGCGACGTTGGAACTCATGGCAGTTCCTTGTAGCTGAAGAAAAAAATCATCCTGAAAAAGAAAATAATTGTCATAGAGGATTATTGAAAGCATTTGCAAAAATAAACAAATTTGGGCTGAATTATACTTCTTACTAGAATCTAAGGTTATTTTCTAATCCACTGGTATGCTTAATATTAGTATATAGACTTTCCACGTCAAGAGTAAACATAATAAATGTAGTAATAGAAGTAGCAAATATGTGCCTGCTAGGAAGAATTTATCAGAACAACATCAGACTGCCCTACATAATTTACAGAATAATACAAATATTATTTTGAAGAGGGCGGACAAGGAAGGGGCTGTAGTTGTACAGGATAAGGATCAATATATACAAGAAATTAAACAGCAATTAGGGGATGTTAACGTTTATAAAAAACGTACTTTTAACCCAATATTTTTAATACAAAAAGAGGTGGATAACATATCTAATGCTATGAAAAACAACATTATTAGCAAAGAAGTAGTAGCTTTTTTGAAAGTTAACAATCCATGCACCCCGGTTATATATATACGTTACCTAAAGTACATAAACGGTTAAAAAAAAAAAACTGGTCGCCCTATAGTGGCTAGTACAAATTCAGTATTTACTAATATTTCTATTTTTTTGGACAAAATATTACGTCCATATGTGGAGATTACCAATTCATTTATTAAAGATACAGGGGATTTCTTGTTAAAATTTAACTCTCTAGACCTTATGTCTGATATATTTATTATGTTTACTCTTGACGTGGAAAGTCTATATACTAATATTAAGCATACCAGTGGATTAGATTCTGTTAAAATAACCTTTTATAAACGTTAACATCCCCTAATTGCTGGTTAATTTCTTGTATATATTGATCCTTATCCTGTACAACTACAGCCCCTTCCTTGTCCGCCCTCTTCAAAATAATATTTGTATTATTCAGTAAATTATGTAGGGCAGTCTGATGTTGTTCTGATAAATTCTTCCTAGCAGGCACATATTTGCTACTTCTATTACTACATTTATTATGTTTACTCTTGACGTGGAAAGTCTATATACTAATATTAAGCATACCAGTGGATTAGAAAATAACCTTAGATTCTAGTAAGAAGTATAATTCAGCCCAAATTTGTTTTTTTTGCAAATGCTTTCAATAATCCTCTATGACAATTATTTTCTTTTTCAGGATGATTTTTTTCTTCAGCTCCAAGGAACTGCCATGAGTTCCAACGTCGCCCCCAATTACGCCAATATTTTTATGAATTTATATGAAGAGAGGTATGTGTTTTCGAACAATTTATTTATTCGGTATGGCGCCACATGGTGGCGCTATATCGATGACATTTTTGGGTTATGGTGGGGCGACGTTGGAACCCTGGAGAATTTTGTTAATGATTTGAATATTGCCACAAGAAATATTAAATTTTAACTTTCCTGGAGCGAGGAATTTATAGATTTTCTTGATATGAGGGTGGTCAAGAAAAGTAACTCTTTTGAGACAGATTTATTTAAAAAAGAAACTGATCGTAACAGTTTGTTGCGTTACGAGAGTGCCCACCCCCCTTCTTTAATTAAGAGTCTCCCTCATAGTCAATTGTTAAGAGTAAGGAAAATTGTTTCTGATGAACATTTGTTAAATTTGAGACTAGAAGAAATGGGAGTTAGATTTAAAGAGAGGGGCTACCCAGCTACATTAATTGAAGAAGAAATTAGAAAAGTAAAATCTATCCCTAGAAATAATATATTGAAAAATAGAAATCATGATTGTGTTTCTACTAAGAAAAAGGAAGTTGATAGGCTGATGTTTGTAACCGGATTACAACTCTGAGTAATGAAATACAGTGGATTATTAGGAAACATTGGGGTGTATTATCCGAATGTAATCCAAATATAAACGCTTTTAAACAATACCCCATGCCTGCCTATAGGAGGAGTCCTAATATACAAGCCAAATTAATTAGAGCTGATATTGGGTCTAATGTTAAAAAGAGAGATGGGTATATTGGGTCAAAAAATCTGGGATGTTACCCTTGCTTGAGCTGTTCATGTTGCACTAATTTGACTGAAGGTTCTATTTTTTTAAACCCCCATACCGGTACAAAATATTATATTAAAGGGTTTTATACCTAACTACATATATTATTTACATGGTTAAATGTCCATGTGGGGGGTGTTTATATTGGTGAGTCGACTAGAAGTGCTAAAGACCGCATTATTGAACATAAAAGTAACATCCGTACTGGCAATATAAAAGCTCCCTTGTCCAGTCATTTTTTAAGTCACGGTCACTCGATCAGCCAACTTAAGTTTCAGATCATTGATCATATTATTCAACCGCGTAGAGGAGGGGATAGGGAGTTGTTGTTAAAACACAGAGAATCATATTAGATTTTTGAGTTAGGAACAATGGATCCTAAGGGTCTAAACAGAGATTGGGATCTAACAGTTTTTTGTAGGTAATATTGGATTTTTTGGTAAAAAAATATTAGATTTTCTATATACAGTATCAGATTTTCATTAAGAAATAGTGTTATATGCTATAGCTAAAGATATTGTGTAAGTTGTTGATCTTGCAAGGTCTCATTTTAAATTGTTGATTACCTTAAACATATATGTACTTAAGGGGTTAAAAGAAAATAACTAAAATGTCTGTTAGCGCCACTGTCTCCTTTGATGAATAAATAAGAATATTGATTTGCTGTCACCTGAGTCTGTTTTACTACATTATACAGGGGGCCGGCAAAATGGGAGAAAAAAAAAATTTGTCCAAAAAAAAATCTACTGTTTTTTGAAATTCAGAGTAGGTGTTATTGCCTTGTCTTTTAAGTATGCACTTCTTAATTATGAAATTCTACTGCATTGCCCTTTTGCTATCAGTAGCTTAGATGGGACTGACTGGCTGGCTAGCAGAGGCCAGAAAAGATCATGGTTGAAATGAGGGGCCCCTTCACAGCCTTTGCCATGGGGCCTGGTGAGGTCTAGTTATGCCCCTGGCTCAGGGCACACCATCAGGCCGGATATGTGGATAATCTCCACTTACAACAAAAGGGTAAAAGGACATGGAGGGCAGCAGTGGGAAACACAGCAAATGAGAAGCCTCGTATATTATAGGGACATAAAATAAAATTATTTCATGATTAGGCCATACAATTTCAAAGAACTTTACAATGTACTTCTATTATCAAACTTGCTGTGTTCTCTTTGTATTCTTTTTTAATGAAGTAAATACTGGAAGCTAGCTGAATACATCAGGTGAGCCATTGATAAGAGGCATATGTGTGCGGCTACCAATCAGCAGCTAGCTCTCAGTAGTGCACTGCTGCCCCTGAGTCTACCTAGGTATGCTTTTCAACAAACAATACCAAGATAATAAAGCAAATTAGATAACAGAATTAAATTGGAATGTTGTTTAAAATGACATGCTCTATCTGAATCATGACAGTTTATTGTTGACTTTACTGTCCCTTTAACAGACAGGATGAAAACAGAGACAGGAGCATGCATAACATAAAGAGAATGGGGCAAGTGGCAGCCTTCTCATTGGCTACACCATCAACAATCTATTGATCCCCATTTTGCACTGTTAGGCATGTTAGGTTGCATAAGGCAGTGTGTTTGCAGCACAAAAAGTAATGCACTTCATGTGATAGATAACTAGTCACACCTCACATATAACTGTATGCAAAATGTCATACAGTTCTAAAAACCATATCTTCAAGAGGTCACATACAACGTAAATAAAATTAAAAGGAGATTTAGTCAATTTATGTGTGGTGCTAAGAGAAAACTGTAGAAGGAAATATATAATAACTTAGAGTGTAAGCTCTCTAGGGAGTGGCGCCCTGTATTCCTTTTGTCACAGGGATAGATTACAAGTGGCGCACTAAATATTATTTCTGTTTGCGTGCTAACATCAATAAATGTAAACTTTTAACGCGAGCTGGTTAGCGAGTATATTACAAGTTGAAAGTAAACCATTAGAGCACGAACTAAACCTGATGCACGCTAACTTCATGACTTCGGATATCGTGACCACGTTAACGTCTTATCCCCAAAGACTTCAATGGATCATGGTTTTAAAAAAATAAATAAATATAACACATCACTTGCACGCTAACCTGACACCATGTTAGACCAACTGTGCTAAACTCAAAGGTAGTTAGGAATATTTCACATTTCAAAGTTTTTCACACAGAAGAAAATGTTCTTATTTTTAAATATATAAAGAAATATATATTTAAAAATAAAGAACATTGGGTGATACACAAATAGACTGCTACTCATGCTAAGGCTCACTCTCAGTATAGCTTTTTGTAGAATTGTTTGCCCCCTGTCTGTTGGTTTATTTGTTTGTTTGTGTGTTGGGTTTGTTATTTTAGAAAAAAACAAGGAGTTCAAGCAATCCTCAACATCCCACCAATCTTAGTTGCTTGAAATGCTTCGGGTGACTTTTTGACTCAAAACAACTCTGCTTTCATATAATGGGATGGGCATATCTCACACTCATATTGCTTCTCTGCATTATTTCTAGAGTATTGTATAATTTCCACACTGCAATTCTTCACTTTGGATACCCTGTTGTTGTCATGAATTGCAGTGACTTTACCAAAAATGTACTCGTATCTGTATGTACCATGTGTATGAACTTTCTTGTTTAATAAAAAGAATTTAAAAAACAAAATAAATAAAGAACATTTTCTTCAGTGTTTCAATTTCCATGATTTTCATTTATAAATAATTGGGTGTTTGGATCAGCAATTTCATTTTGATCTATCAAATAACTGAAGGACACAGTAATATTTCAGTAGTGAAATTAGGTTTATTGGATTAACAGAAAATGTGCAATATGCATCCAAACAAAATTAGACAGGTGCATAAATTTGGGCACCCCAACAGAAATATTGCATCAATATTTAGTAGAGCCTCCTTTAGCAGGCGCTTCCTATAGCCTGTAATGAGTGTCTGGATTCTGGATGAAGGTATTTTGGACCATTCCTCCTTGCAAAACATCTCCAGTTCAGTTAGGTTTGATGGTTGCCAAGCATGGACAACCGCTTCAAATCACCCCACAGATTTTCAATGATATTCAGGTCTGGGGACTGGGATGGCCATTCCAGAACATTGTACTTGTTTCTCTGCATAAATGCCAGAGTAGATTTTGAGCAGTGTTTTGGGTCATTATTCTCAAGTATCTGCTGATATTGAGTGGAATCCAGCTTAAATCTCTATGATAGCTTTTTGTAGCTTTCCCCTAAACGATAATGTTGAACAATCTTTGTTTCAGGTCATTTGAGAGTTGTTTTGAGGCCCCCATGTTGCCACTCTTCAGAGGAGAGTCAAAGAGAACAACAACTTGCAATTGGCCACCTTAAATACCTTTCTCATGATTGGATGCACCTGTCTATGAAGTTCAAGGCTTAATGGGCTCACCAAACTAATTGTGTGTTCCAATTAATCAGTGCTAGGTAGTTACAGGTATTCAAATCAACAAAATGACAAGGGTGCCCAAATTTATGCACCTGTCTAATTTCGTTTGGATGCATATTGCACATTTTCTGTTAATCCAATAAACCTAATTTCACTACTGAAATATCACTGTGTCCTTCAGTTATTTGATAGATCAAAATGAAATTGCTGATCCAAACACCCAATTATTTATAAATGAAAATCATGGAAATTGTCAGGGTGCCTAAATATTTAAAAATACAAATAATATGTTCCTCTATGTGAAGAACATTGGAATGTATTTGCGGTAAAAACACAGTAAAGCATAATAAAAAATATTAAATATTAATATTCATGTTTAAATGCATTTCTCTGGGAAGGGCCCCAAAGGGTGTGTGTGTGTATACGTATATATATATATATATATATATATATATATATATATATATTTATTTATAGACCTCTCTAGTTAAACACTTATAAATGTTTTTTTATGTTATGTTTGGTGCAACTTTTTTTCACCCCTAACACTTTATGCTAGGTCTTCAGCTGCGCTAAGCTGACAAGCAAAAATTAAGTTTGTGCTCAAGTGCACCCATTTACTTTCAGCTTGTAATACGTGTGCAAGATAGCGAGGTCGCAATATTGCTGATAGTGACCCACACTAACTTTAGCCCACAGTCTGTCAATCCTGTTTATTACACCAGGGATATAGTGAAGTGCTAGTGTGTATGCACAAAGGGTTCATGTTATAATCAGTGGGAATTTTAAATAAAAAAAAGAATTTTATATATATATGCATTGCCCTAAGTTAAACAGCTCTTTTACATTAAAAATAAACAAAGTCCCCCCTAACAGTAAAACCCCCCACCCACCAAACCCTCCAAAATAAAAAACCTAACACTAAAAAAACCTAAACTACCCATTGCCCTGAAAATGGCATTTGTATGGGCATTGCCCTTAAAAGGGCATTCAGCTCTTTTTCAAAGTGCCCAAAAAAGGCGGCGCGGAGGTCCGGAGTGGTCTTCCCAGATGTGGCTATCCTCGCCGGCGGCGGTCCTCGGCGACATAGAGGTTCCTCTTCATCCAATCGTCTGTGGTATACTGAAGAAAGAATGCAAGGTACCGCAATCAATTTTCAAAACAGCCAATAGGATTAGAGCTACTAAAATCCTATTGGCTGTTCAAATCAGCCAATAAGATTTCAGTAGCTCTCATTCTATTGGCTGCTGAATTTTTCAAAACAGCCAATAGAATGAGAGCTACTGAAATCCTATTGGCTGTTCAAATCAGCCAATAAGATTTCAGTAGATCTCATCCTATTGGCTGATTTAGAAAAGTTCAGCCAATAGAAATTCAAGGTACCCCAATAAATATGGGGTACCTTGAGTTCTTTCTTCAGTGTGCTGCGGACGATCGCATGAAGAGGAACCTCCATGCCTTCGCCGAGGACCGCCCCCGACGAAGCGCCACCGCCGCCGAGGAGCGCCACTGCCGCCGATGACTGCCACTTCTGGGAAGACTGCTCCAGACCTCCACTCCGCGCCACCTTCTCTGTGGATGAAGATGATGGAGTCGCCTGGAAGAAGACCTTCTCCGTCGGACTTCTGAAACCGTGAGTACCTATTTGGGGCTTTAGTGTTAGTTGTTTTTTTTTTTAAATGTTTTTTTTATTTTTTAACTTAGGTTTTTTTTTGGCACTTGGAAAAAGAGCTGAATGCCCTTTTAAGGGCAGTGAAAAAGAGCTAAATGCCCTTTTAAGGGCAATGCCCATACAAATGCCATTTTCAGGGCAATGGGTAAAATAGGTTTATTAGTGTTAGATTGTTTTTTTTCATTTTGGGGGGTTTGGTGGGTGGGGGGGTTTTACTGTTAGGGGAGACTGTTTATTTTTAATATAAAAGAGCTGTTTAACTTAGGGCAATGCCCTACAACAAGCCTTTTTAAGGGCTATTGGTAGTTTTGCATTAGATTAGGGGGTGTTTTTATTTTGGGGGGGCTTGGTGTTATGAGCTGCTTATTCTATTTTCATTATTTTATATGTTTAACCAAACTTTTCCTTTTCTTTTACTGAACTGTTCTCTGAAACTGCAGATATATCACTTTTGTATTTTCCAGAAATTCACTTATAACCTAATAAGCTACGTATCTGCATTTTTCTAACAACTTGCTTCTAACCTAATAGTTACAACTACATATAACTTTGTTTTGGTTTTTCTCATAGATTGTTTTCTAAATATCTTAAAATCAAGGCCTCTTTGTCTAGTATTATTTTTCCAACCCAATTAGCCAAATTCCAAGAAAGCATATTTTACTAATTCTAACATAGAGAACCTGTTTGTTTTTTTTAGCAACCACTAATCACGTGAGATTTATTAGCCAATTTTTATCAGCCAATTAGATCTCTGCTTTGTAAGGAACTGTAATAATATAAAAATGCATGTAGATGAAAATGTGTTAGTCTTGCGTTGCTGTGTTTTGTGCTGGGACACTGTTGCAACAGTGTAATAAAGATTACCTCTTCTGAGGTGAGCCCTTGTTTGATAAATATCTGGTCTGGACCTCTTTATTACTGCACCTGAAACGAGCTTACTCACAACAGTAACGATTAGGTTTAATTTTTTTATTTTGGATAATGTGTTTATTAGTTTTTGTAATGTTAGCCTTTTTTTTTATTTTTTTGTAATTAGATTAATCTACTGTAATTTTTTTTTTATTGTAATGTAGTTTATTTTTATTGTAATTAAGGGGTTAATTTAGGGGGTGTTAGGTTAGGGGGCTTAGTCATTAAATTAGTTTTTTGCGTTGTGGGGGTTGGTGGTGTAGGAGTTAATAGGTAAATTAGGTTTAATGCGTTGTGGGGGGTTGGCGGTTTAGGGGTTAATAGATGTATTAGGTAGTTTGCGATGTCGGGGTTTGCGGATTTAGTGGTTAATAATTTTATTAGGTAGTTGGGTTTTTTTTTTATATATTTTGTGCAGGCGGTTAGTTTACTTTTTTCTTAATACTTCATACGGGAGGTTAGGTTTTTTTTTTTTTAATACTTATTGCGGGCAGTATTTTTTTTTTAATACTTATTGCGTGCGGTTAGGTGTTTCTTTCACACTTATTGCAGGCATTTTTTTTTGTAATGCTCTGTTTGCCTTCGCTGCATCCCGGTGGATTCCGAAAATGGCAGGGTGGTGAAAGAATACAACGAAGGTGGATTCTTTCACCACCCTGCCATTTTAGGAATCCACCTGGATGCAGCGTAATCTTTTAGCTGCGCGCGCTTCGCTGCATCCTGGTGAATTCTTTTGTCTGCGTGCGCTTCCAACATTCCTTTGAGAATGCATGCCCAACTGCCGACGGCGACGGACATTACAAACGGAATTATAGTATAGATGCTTTACTAGGAGAAGTTGATGAAGTTCAGGATGAACGTCTTTTACAAAAAAAAAAGAAATGCCATGACATGAGGTAAAACATAAGAGCTGGAGGTAAATGACAGAAGTACTACTATACAGAAAATGGCAGAACAGTGTAACAACTACCTATTGAAGCGGTAGAGAGAAATACAGAAAGGTCTAAGGATGCACAAACCATTTTCAGGTTGTAAATATTCCCTCATAAGCATAGTTACTGTTCAGTACTTACCTGCTGCCTTCATAATACTTGCTAAAGACATCTTTCTGTTGCTCATAAACTGGCACTTTAGTTGCCATAAATACAACTTTCCCCTTTTGTCCATCTGGTATGGATTTTAGATGGTGATCGCAGATAGCAAGTGACACAAAGGTCTTTCCAGATCCTGTAATGATTTTAATGCAAGAACATAGATTGGATTGTGTCTAGGGCATAAGAAAAAGCTAAATGGCATTGGTTACATGGTCCTGCTATTTGGCCTTGAAAATAAAAAATGATCAAACATCTTGTTAAATCAAGGTACTATTTATTATTGACATTTGTCATTGGTTGGTGCACAGCACTGCAAATTGTTAACTGTTTTAATTTGATGTAGTCTATAAAACATGTGAAATAAAGTGCATTAAAAAGGATATCTGCATCACTCGTTTTCACTCTGTTATGGATATTTTTTAACTCTCCTCTTTTCAATAACATGTAAAGATTATAAAAATGAAAACACACTATAGTGTAATAGTCTCAAAAACGACAAGTTCTCTCTTATATGTGTAGCAGCCTATAAACCACCCTAGGCTCCAATGAGAATATTGTCAGTAACACAGAGAAACATATGTTTGTAAAGCTACTACGTCCCAACTACGGCTGGGTCAATTTTTTCTTTAGGAGAAAGATACGAGTTTGGCTACATAGAGGTAAAAATTTGATGCCATCCGCAGTCATCCTTATATTCCAAGTCAATGGCAACTAATAATGGATCTTAGACACAAGTGAGTTGTTATTTTGAGCTATTAATAATCTTTTATGTAAAGTTATTAATAAATACATATTAGACTTAATTGCACCTATACTGTTTTCCTGGAAACAGAGACACCTAAGCCTTAAAGGGACATGAAACCCAATTTTTTTCTTTCATGATTTAGGTAAAACATACAAATTTAAACAACTTTCCAGTTTATTTTTATTATCAAATTAGTTTACTTCTCTTGGTGTCATTTGTTGAAGGAGCAGCAATGCACTGCTGTTTTCACACTGAACACATAGGTCTACCCAATTACAATCGGTGTATATATATATATACCAATCAGCAGCTAGAACCTAGGTTCTGTGCTGCGCCTGATCTTACCTAGATAAAGCTTTCAGCAATAGAAGGAAGCAAATTAAATAATAGAAGTAAATTTGAAAGTTGTTTAAAATTGTATTCTCTATCTCTAATCATGAATGTCTAATTATGACTTTACAGTCCCTTTAAGTACAAGGCTGCATAATTAATAGAGCTGATGAGAGCTCTATCTTTGGTGAGTATTCAATTGACAAGGGATCTATAGAGTTTTAGCACAAACAATATTGCACAATATTGTGTACTAGTCCAAAAGCCCGTTCACACAGGCCATTTTTTACAGGGTACAGCGGTCCCACCCCTTGCGCTCTCTCCCTCCCCCCCCTCTCTTTTGCTCTCTCTCTCTCCTCCTCTCTTTTGCACTTTCTCTCCCACTCTTTTGAGCTCTCTCTCCCCCTCTCTTTTGAGCTCTCTCCCCCTCTCTTTTGAGCTCTCTCTCTCCCCCCTCTCTTTTGCGCTCTCTCACCCCCCCTCTTTTGCGCTCTCTCTCTCCCCCCCTCTTTTGCACTCTCTCTCTCCCCCTCACTTTTGCACTCTCTCTCCCCCTCACTTTTGTGCTCTCTTCCTTACCCCTCTCTTTTGCGCTCTCTCTCTCACCCCTCTCTTTTGCGCTCTCTCTCCCCCTCTCTTTTGCGCTCTCTCTCCTTCTCTTTTGCGCTCTCTCCCCTTCTCTTTTGCTCTCTCTCTCCCCTCTCTTTTGCTCTCTCTCCCCTCTCTTTTGCTCTCTCTCTCTCCCCCCTCTATTTTGCTCTCTCTCTTTCTCTCCCCTCTCTTTTGCTCTCTCTCTCCATCCCTTTCTTTTGCTCTCTCTCTCCCCTCTCTTTTGCTCTCTCTCTCCCCCTCTATTTTGCTCTCTCTCTTTCTCTCCCCTCTCTTTTGCTCTCTCTCCATCCCTCTCTTCTGCTCTCTCTCTCCCCTCTCTTTTGCTCTCTCTCTCCCCCCCTCTTTTGCGCTCTCTCTCCCCCGCCTCTTTTGCGCTCTCTCTCTCTCCCCCCTCTATTTTGCTCTCTCTCTTTCTCTCCCCTCTATTTTGCTCTCTCTCTCTCCATCCCTCTCTTTTGCTCTCTCACCCCCTCTCTTTCCCCCCCTCTTTTGCGCTCTCTCTCTCCCCCCCTCTTTTGCGCTTTCTCTCTCCCCCTCACTTTTGCGCTCTCTCTCCCCCTCACTTTTGTGCTCTCTCTCACCCTCTCTTTTGCGCTCTCTATCTCCCCCTCTCTTTTGCGCTCTCTCTCCCCCCTCTCTTTTGCGCTCCCCTCTCTTTTGCTCTCTCTCTCCCCTTCTCATTTGCTCTCTCTCTCCCCTCTCTTTTGCTCTCTCTCTTTTGCTCTCTCTCTCCCCCCTCTCTTTTGATCTCTCTCACTCTCCCCTCTCTTTTGCTCTCTCTCTCTCTCTCCCCCCTCTATTTTGCTCTCTCCCCTCTCTTTTGCTCTCTCTCTCCCCTCTCTTTTGCTCTCTCTCTCTCCCCTCTCTTTTGCTCTCTCTCCCCCCCCCCCTCTCTCTCTCTCTCCCCCCTCTCTCTCTCTCTCTCCCCCTTCTCTCTCTCTCCCCCTTCTCTCTCTCCCCCTCTCTCTCTCTCCCCCCTCTCTCTCTCCCCCCCTCTCTCTCTCCCCCCTCTCTCTCTATCCTACCCCCTCTCTTTCCCCCTCTGTCTTTCTCCCCTCTTTTGATCTCTCTCTCCCTTTTGTTTTGCTCTCCCTCCCCCTCTCTTTTGCGCTCTTTATCTCCCCTCTTGATCTCTCTCTCACATTTTTTATGTTTTCCCTACCCCCCCTCTTTTGAGCTGTTTTGAGCTCTCAGTCTGCACGGCCTTTCACGGGCCTGCCCGGCCCGGCCCCCTTCACGGACCTTCACGCTCAGGCAAGCCCCCTTCACGGACCTTCACGCTTGGCCACGCCCCCTTCGCGATCTGCCACGCCCGTCCACGCCCACTTCTGCTCGCACCTCAGATCAGGTAGGGACTGTATTTCCAGGTGTGTTTGTCCTCATGCTGTCTCTACTGCGCATTACAGCTACGGACAAACACACTTAGCCTTTTATAGTATAGGATATTTTACTTCAATGTATTCACATCTATGGAGCAGGTGAACACAGACATAACTGGAGCCTGTAATGGCAGTATACAGTCTGCTACACATATCACCGATAATCATAGCTCTGAATAGTGAGTACACAATTGGCACAAGGTATTTTTTTTTTAGACTATTGTGTGTTATATATTTTTACATTTTATCGGAACAAGGGTATTATAAAATATTCAAAACACAGAGTGGAAACAATTGATACAAATATCCTTTTTATGCACTTTATTTCACATTTATTATTTAATATTTGTTGCACATTTATTAACACAAATGCATTGCATTTTAATTTTTCATGTTATTCAACACAGAATCAGAGAATTAAGACTTTCAAAAGTTTTTGTTTTAATTAATTATTAATATTATAGAATTGAGATATTTCATTGAAATTTTGATGTGCTATACTGTAAATAATCAAAAGCAACTGTCTTGTACACTTATGGGTAGAATTCATATGAGGTCTTATAAGACTGTAACAAAACAATTATACATTTGTTAAAGGGACACTGAACCCAATTTTTTTCTTTTGTGATTCAGACAGAGCATGCAATTTTAAGTAACTTTCTAATTTACACCTACTATCAATTTTTCTTCATTCTCTTGCTTTCTTGCACTTGTTTATTGGTGGGTAAATTTATCCACCAATCAGCAAGAACAACCCAGTTTGTTCACCAAAAATGGGCCGGCATCTAAACTAAAGATACCATGAGAATGAAGACAATTTGATAATAGGAGTCAATTAGAAAGTTGCTTAAAATTGCATGCTCTAGGAGGAAGAGGAGGAGCCTGTGCATAGACTGCACGTTGCACCTGTGCAGGTATCTCTCCCATGCAGATACACCTTGGCGGTAAATCGTGCCTGGAACCCTCATGTCGGAGGGATTTACTGCAGCTGGCCTAAGCCATCAGCCCAGCTGTCCTCCACAGCGTATACATTGACCATACGCTTTTACAGAACTTTACCGGAGAACCTAACATTGTCCCTGTTCAGCACTCTATCTAATCTCACTGGAAGTGAGAATAATACCCAAAAAGACTGAAACAGCTGAAAATTCATCTCCCCCTCCACCGGGCTGGAGCGAGAGGGTTTAAATAAGGAGCTACTGAGTATATCTGAGAAGCCTGAGCAGTTTCCTTTGAGCAGAAGACTGACGACTACCCCCCGCAAAACCTATCCGATCAAGAACTAGCGCTGCCGTGACCGCCTCCACCCACCGATGATGCGTGTGGAGAGCTGATAGAGTCCTCCTCCTGGTTTGGGGGACCACGGAACCGGCTTCTCACTTCCCGCCGGAACTACGCGGATGAGCACAACAGGCGGAGGAGCATCGGAGCTAGGTGAATCAGTCGGGACATCTCAGAGCTACGCCCGCGACTGCGAAACGACATCTGCAGAATATTTGCAGGCGGGGTACGGAGGCAAGAACCGTGGAGTTCGAAAGTCGCTGTGCGGTGAATCACCCTGGCTGAGATCCCGCTGCAATATCAGTCCGAATACAAGCAGGGGTAAGAAGGTACAAACTGCTCTGTCTTTGCTCATATCAATAGCTCAGGCTCTCTCTTTAAAAATAATACAAACGCTCCCTGTATTAGGACTATATTCTAACGGGACCTTGCTGACTTTGCTCTTCTCCCTATTATGGAACCTCCTTGCATTTATTTCTTTATTTTCGGCCGGTGGCCGCACTAGTGTTAACTACAGGTTGTCCCTGGTTGGAGAATCTTTGCTCTGAAAACTGATAGATACCATTCACATAAAGAACTGCTGGAGCCATTTGAAGGGGACTTACATTGATGGTGTACAAAACATGGACCAACCTTGAACTAAAATAGATGTTTAGTCACACAAATAGCTATCATAACTCATTTTATGTGGTATAAAGAAGTAACGGATTTACTTATTCTTTTTCTTAGGGCCTACTAACCTATTAACCTAAAAAACAAATTTATATGTCAATTGTGTCTTAGGAATTGTTGTATTTTGAAATTAAGCTATGTGATAGTTAAGTGCTTGGGGAGGGGAGGAGAGGAAAAAAGGGAGAAAAAGGAGGAAAAATACAACCTATAATTTACAGATAACATTGATATCACCCTGAAAGCACACTATTGTATGATCTCATTTCTTAATTCTTATCTAAGGGTAAGATACAGTATTTTGAAATAGCTAAACTCTGACATTCTCAGCTAAAGTATTCCGCCCCAGTTATCTGAAATAAGGTGTAATTTAACTCTTAATTAAGAGCACGTATCTGTGTCCCTATCTTATTGCTACCAGTTAAGAAGGTATCAAATTATTTCTATACCTGTTTTGCTATACCTAATACATTTAACCCAAAGGGATTTACAAATGCATTCTATCACTATATATCTACTTCTTTGAGTACTGCCTACATAGGGATTTTCTGGTTTGATTTGTATATGAAAAATGCTAAGAACTTAGCTGCAATATAAGTAAGGGGTGAGCTGGAACCTACATCTCAGAACTGGTTGCAACTTAATTTTTTTTTTAAAACGGTGTTTCTGTGTCCCTATGCTATTGTTGCTAGCTAGGAAAGCATTGGAGTATTTTTTCACTTGTTTGGATATATCTACCATACTTGTATTGGAGGGGATTCGCAGGGGCACCCTGTCATTAACTGTTTATTTCTTTAAGTATGTTTGATCTGTATATGGAAACGGCTAAGTAATTAGCCATAACACAAGCAAGGGGTCAGCTGGAACTTATATTTTAGATAAGCCCCCTCTTAAGTAAAACTTCTTGGGCCCCTTGGCTGGTGTGGGGACTCTCTTACATAGGAATCTACACCTCACTAAATTAAGCTTTTTTTTTTTTTTTTTTTTTTTTTTTTTTTTTTTCTCCTCCCCTCCCTCACTTCTTCCACCCCTCCTATCCTCACATTTTCACCCCCCCTCACTCCCACTTCCTTACCTTTCCTCCCACGGAATCTATTGAACACTTATTTTTTTTCCTTTTTCTGAATACGGCACAAGTAGATCACTACTTAGGCTATTTGCACAATATATGGATAAATTTCTTCACAGTCACTCCCGGACTCCCCCACCAGCCATGACAGCAAAACCAAGAGAGAAAAGGAATAAAAACACTATAGAGGCAGCTGCCGAGACACAGCTAACTCCTGTTAATACTCCATTTACTAATGAAACCTTTAACATGCAGGCCTTAGTATCAAATATCGCGGAAGCCTTAAACCCTAAATTTGATGCCCTTAGGGCAGAGATTAAACAAGAGATCTCATTGTTGTCCCAAGAATTGAGACATTTCACCAGTAGAATTAACGAAGTAGAACAAAGGGTGTCTGATCTCGAGGACCTTACTGTCATTCATAGCACAAGCATAGAATCTACTGTAGCTACCTTGTCCAAAATGCAAATCAAAATCGAAGATATAGAAAACAGGGCCAGAAGAAATAATATCCGCATTATTGGGGTACCTGAAGCAAAACAACCTGAGAATCTAAATTCATTTATCTCAGATACCCTAGTACAGTTACTTAAAATCCCCTCCAGCCATCCTCAAATAGTGGTAGAAAGGGTTCATAGAATAGGGAAGCAACAGGTTGACAACAGAGGTAACACTAGACCCAGGCCAGTAATAGCTAAACTACTTAATTTTAACGACAAAGTCACCCTTCTCCAACACTTTCGCAAGAATCAGCCTATAATGTTTAAAGAGAGCAGGATTCTCCTATTTCAGGACTACTCTGTAGAAACATCACTTAAGAGGAGAAATCTAGCCCCAATTTGTTCCAAATTTATCCAGCAGGGGTACCAGGCTCTAATTAACTACCCTGCTAAACTTAAGGTTTTTGTTAAGGGAGAAGTTTTTATGTTTGAAAATGCGCAAGACGCAGAAAAGTTACTGAGTCAGTTAAATGTCAGTGAGTAAACTGAATGGGTACCAAGGATCCATTGTACCTGGTTATTATTTTATTCTTATTTAATTATTTCTTTTTTCTTTAGTGAAGAATGGAAAGGAAAATAGTTGAGAACAATAAGGATTGGATAAGGAAGGGGAACATTGTTCCCCCTTTTTTTTTTTTTTTTTTTTTTTTTTTTTTTTTCTCTTTCGTTCTCCCTCCCCCTGTTTTGTTGGTTTGTTTATCCTCCCCCCCTTGCCTCCCACACCAATTTCACTTATCTACCCATTGAAATAAATGGTCAATTTTAAAATAGTATCCTGGAACGTAGGAGGTATTACCACCCCTATAAAGAGGAAATTAATTATTACCCAATTAAAGAAACTGAATACGGATATAGCTTTCCTCCAGGAAACGCACCTCAATCTAGAGGAAAGTTCGAAACTAAAGACATCATGGGTTAAGGAGATATTTGCTGCGCCGGGACAGGGGAGAAAGAGAGGGGTAGCCATTTTAGTGGGGAAAAGGATTAATGCAGAAACACTGTATGTTGGAGTGGATCCGGAGGGGAGATCAGTGATTATAAAAATAAAGATTAGTAATCGTATGTACACACTATGTAACGTATATGCGCCTAATACTCTTGACCCAGAATTCTGGAACCAATTGCAGACTGAGATACTCTCTAAAATAGAAGGTAATCTTATTCTTGCAGGAGACTTTAATATGGCTCCACAGTGCCCACTTGATAGGCTGAGACAAAATACAAAACAAAAAAAGCATAAAAAAGATAATTTGGAAGCTAAACTACTCACGAAGCTGATGCAAAATCTGGGCATTAGGGACATATGGAGGATGCAAAATCCTGATGTTAGAGAGTATACCTGCTTATCCAAAGCTCATAAAACGCTATCAAGAATCGACCTCTTTCTGATTGATGAAAGATTGTGTACATATGAGATTAAGACAAAAATACTCCCTATATGTTTGTCTGATCATGGGCCGATCATTTTAGACCTCCAGGACAAGCAGCATAAATTTAAGTCAAATCGCTTTTTCTTCCCTTCCTATTTAGTGTCTGATATGAAATTTAAGAACTGGCTCAGAGATAAGTTTAATGAGTATGCCCTCCGTAATTCAGAATATAGAGATCGTCCTGCTATATTCTGGGAGGCAGCAAAGGCTGTGTTGAGAGGCGAAATTATAGCTTATCTGGCTATACTAAATAGAAAAATGCAACAAAGAGAAAAGGAGTTAACAAATGCAATAACAAATGCATACAATCGATTCCTCCTTGACCAAAACTCAGTTAACTGGGATAAATATAACAGTGCAAAAAGCAATAAAGATGCTTTTTTACTATATAGAGAAACCCAGAAAGAACTGAAATTACAATCCAAATTATATAAATATGGTAATAAATCTGGGAAACTATTAGCTAAACTGGTTAAAAGCGAAAAAAAAAACCCCGTTGATTGAGAAATTGGTTGTAGGTGAGAACGTAATTCTTAAATACGAGGAAATTGCGGAAGAACTGAAAAAATACTATCAAGAATTATACTCTTCTAGACCCTCTGACTTAGCTCAAGCGGAAGACTTCTGGAGTAAAATCCCAGTTCCTAAAATTTCTAGTGATATATCTGAAACTCTTAACGTTCAAATTACAGAGGAAGAAATTAAGAAAACTATCTCTGACCTTGCCCTTAACAAAGCCTCTGGGCCGGATGGGTTGCCTAATGAATTCTTTAAAATCTTATCCCCAGAAATATCAGTATACCTCTGTAAACTATACAACTCCATGTATATAGATGGAGAAGAGATGACGAAATCTTTTTCATCCTCTTACACAACTTTAATACTCAAAAGAGGGAAGGACCCAACTTTAAGGGAGTCATATAGGCCAATTGCTTTATTAAATTCCGACTACAAGATCTTTACATCAATTCTTGCCCAGAGGCTACAAAAAATATTAGGTGATATCATTCATAAAGATCAAGCCGGATTCTTAAACTCTCGAAACTCCTCAGCAAAAATCAGAGAAATATTGGTAACATCAGAATACTTCTTCTACGGGGGGGAAGGGGGGAGGAGGGGGGATAGGGCCCTGCCAGACCTAGCGGTTATTTCAGTTGACGCTGAGAAAGCCTTCGACTCTGTTCAATATGATCATCTTTTTCTCTCTTTAGAAAAGTTTGGGTTTACAGGAGGGTTCCTCGACTTTATTAAAAATTTATATAATCAGCCGCATACGAGTCTAATTGTAAATAATCTACTCTCCCCCCAAATTGTATTGGGCAGAGGAACTCGTCAGGGATGCCCCCTCTCCCCCCTCCTCTTCAACCTCTGTATTGAACCCCTGGCAATTGCGATTAGGCAACAACTTGAAGGCATTAAAATAGGGGAGTATGAAATAAAATTGGCTCTATATGCAGACGATATCCTTATATATTTATCAAACAGCAAAGTCAATATCCCTAAATTATTACAAATTATAGGCCAATTTGGCTCCTTCTCGGGCTACAAAGTAAATACTACCAAGTCAGAACTATTCTGGCTTAGGAAAAATAACTCTTCCCCTAGCAATATTCCTTTTCGTCTAGTTAAGGATTCGTTTAAATATCTAGGTATCAATATCCCAAGTGAACCAAAAGATCTATATAAGTTTAACATTCTACCAGTCATCTCAATCTTTAGAGATAAGCTTAGAAATTGGGAGAGTCTGCCACTCTCTATCTCTGGACGGATAGCATTATTTAAGATGGTTCTTTTCCCTAAATTGCTCTATGTCTTACAGAATACAGCAATAATGCTCCTAGAAAGAGACATACGATTAATAAATAGTATGCTCAGAAGATTTATCTGGCAAAAAGCTAGACCTAGGATTTCTTTGAATAAATTGTCATCTGCTAAAGTTTATGGAGGCTTTGCCTTGCCAGACATAAGGTTGTATAACTTGGCTTTCCTAGCGCGAATTGCAGCCGACTGGATCTTCTCCAAGGATTACGTGCTGAATAATAACTTGGAAGAGAAAGTTTGCTATCCATACCTACCAAAAGCTCTGCTACACTGTGAACCTAAAGACTATCCAGTGAATATCAGATCACTTAAAATGTTCCTTAACCCCTTGAGGGCCTGGAGAAGAATCGGAAAGCTTATAGATATAAATTGTCAGGTCTCACAATATCTACCTCTAATAGGCAACCCCAAATTTCAGGCAGGCTTAGATTCACCTGTGATTAAAAACTGGTATACATTGGGATTGGACAAACTTATATATTTTGTGGATCAAGAAAGAAAATGTATTAAATCCTTTGATGAACTCAAAAACAACTTTAATCTCTCCAACAAGGAGTTCTTTGCATATTTACAGACAAGGCATTATATTATAGATATGATGCGGATATCTAAATGGCAATGGGACTTAGGTAGTCTAGAGGACTGGCTTACATTAGTTAAGAACGGGCTGATGTCTATCACCCCATGTTACCACTTATTGGGAGTTGGCAAAGGGAAACACCTTCTTGAAAAATTAGCGCAGGATTGGAATCTAGACTTGGCGCAGGATTATATCGATAGTCAATTTATAAAAACCTCTATTGGCAGGGTGTCTCAGGCTACAATCTCTGCCACCTGGAGGGAGGCTCATTTAAAACTTATACATAGATATTATTATACCCCTGAAAAAGCATTTAAGCTTAAGAATTCAAACTTTGATAAGTGTCCCAAATGCTCCAGGATGGCTGCAGATCTGAAACATATGATCTGGGATTGTCCATTGATCAGACAGTGTTGGTATAAAATAGAATTCTGGGCAAAGACGTCACTTAAAATATCCCCTCTGGATCTCTCTCTAACTCAGGTCATATTCTGCTTAAATAATCAAGAAGAGCATAGGTCCAATGGGAATTTAATTATTTCAATTATTTTAGCAGTTAGATACTTAATTTTTAAAAAGTGGAAGTCAAGAAATTTGCCGACAGTATCAGAAATTAAGAATTTTCTTAAGAAACAATGTATTCTAGAGCAGCGAGATACTAACATTGATAAGGAATCTGACATTAAGCTTTTTTTTAAAAAATGGGCACCATTCATCAAATCACTTACAGAGACAGAAATTGATCAAATAATATTCCCTTTCCAAAACTCAGAGATGGTACTTTTGGGAATATGGTAAAGGAAGATGTATTCTGATTTCTCCCCTTCTTCTCCTGTGTGAGGTGTGGGGGGCTCTCTCCCTTTTTTTTTTTTTTTTTTTTTTTTTTTCTTCTGGTTCTTGTATGGTTGTTCAGGGAAAACAACAAGGGTGGGGAAAAAAAAGGGGAAAAAAATATATTCCAACAGGGAAACATTGTGGATTGTCTATTGATGCTTAATGTTAATGGTTTGTCTATTTTTTTTTTTTTTTTCTCTTCCTTGAAATTATATGAAAATGTATAAACCTGTTGAAATATAATAAAAATATTTAAAAAAAAAAAAAAAAAATTGCATGCTCTATCTGAATCACAAAAGAAAAAATGTGGGTTCAGTGTCCCTTTAAGTAGAAATATTACTTTTGTATGACACAAAATTCACATAAACATTTCCATTATTAAAGAGGTAAAACACAAATATCCATATAAACTTCATCAGAATAAATTGAAGCAAGTTATAAAATCAGTTATTCCGTACTAAATTTTCAGTTTCTTTTAGGACAAAATATTAAGGCCGTTATTTTCTCACATATTTGCTTTAGTTTATAAGCAAATAAAATGTATTCTCAGATGTAACAGAAGTAATTTATACTAAATAAAACTACAAAATTGCATTGCAAGCAAATTCTTAAAGCTGTATAGATGCAACGCTTCAGTGTCTCTATTGTGCTATATAACATATATGTAGTGAGCTTCAAAATGCAATGTTTTTATTAGTACATGACTAGTTGATTAATTAATTGCAATGATTAAACTTTTCCAAACTTTGATGATAATATTGATAGTACTAATAATTATCATCATCATTAATTGGTTAGAGCTAAGGCTTACAGGTCTATGCAAAGTTTATCTGGATGTAAACTGAAAATTCTACAAGTGATGTCATAATGAACTCTTCCTATATTCTGGCTGTGCCAGTGCATATTTTGTATTAGATGACAATATCCTGACCTGTTGGGGCACATATGATGGTGTTCTTCCCGCTGTAAGCACACTGGGCCAGCTCTTCTTGATACTTTCTCAAAGTGAAATCTTTGACAGATTTAGGAGTGTGACCTTGCAGATAAAAGGAACATATACAGACAGTAAATAACATACAACTTAAGACCCAACCTGAGCACCTAATGATACAAATCAAAGTCATCAGGAAGCACACAATTGGTAACTGGACTATAATTACTTAAATTCAGAATTTCATATTCATAAAACCCAACATTTTTCTTTCATGATTCCGATGGAGGTAGAGCATACAATTTTAAATAACATTCCAATTTACTTTTATAATTTGCTTTGTTCTTTTGGCATCTTTAGTTGAAAAGTATACCTAGGTAGGCTCAGGAGCTGCAGTGCATTACTGGGAGCTAGCTGATAATTAGTGGCTGCACATAAATGCCTTTTGCCACTGGTTTGCTTGATGTGTTCAGCTAGCTCCCAGTGTTGGATTGTTGCTGCTACAACAAAAAGAAAACCACAAGAATGAAGCAAATTAGATAGTAGAACTAAACTATAAAAATTGCATGTTCTATCTGAATCCTAAAAGAAAATGTTTGGGTTTCATGTCCCTCCAACTGAAGATACATTTTTAGAAAAACAGATACAGGTAGCCCTCAGTTTACGCCGGGGTTAGGTTCCAGAAGGAATGGTTGTAAATCGAAACCGTTGTAAATTGAAACACAGTTTATAATGTAAATCAATGGGAAGTGAGGGAGATAGGTTCCAGGCTCCTCTCAAAATTGGCATAAGTAACACCTAATACATTATTTTTAAAGTTTTGAAATGAAGACTTTAAATGCTAAACAGCATTATAAACCTAATAAAATAATCACACAACACAGAATATATAATTAAACTAAGTTAAATGAACAAAAACATTTGCTAAATAGCATTATAAACCTAATAAAATAATCACACAACACAGACTTTACTTGCATTTTTCTGCAAACAGTTCTTTCTATGCATTCCAATCTGAACTGATTTATAGACAGGAAGACCTTGTTCCTTTGAAATCTGCTTGATAGCTCAGGTCTGGTTAAATTGATTAATTTCAGCTTGCTTGGCTTTGCTGCAGCACAGGCGGACAGCTCCACCTACTGACTATTTTAATAAATGCACTGCTTCTCAATGCTTTTCAATAGCAGTCACATGACTGGAAAAAAAGGTTGTTATTCTGAAACGGTGTAAATTGAACCGTTGTAAAACGAGGACCACCTGTATTAGATTTCTCTGAATACAGAGACAATGGTCAGATTGATACATCATTTTGCATATTTGCTGACCATTTTATCTCATATATTCACTAAACTTCTGTAATAGATTCAGCACTACCTTAGGCCCAAGCCACCCAATAAGGCACCGCCGATGGATATCATCGTCAAACTCCTAAGTTATAAAGACAAGGAAGAGATCCTCCAAAGCGCCCGGCGCAAGCACCCCATTCTTCATGCAGGAGAGGAGATACAACTTTTTACTGATCTCTCGCTAGTAACCCTACAAAAGAGAAGGGAGCTGGCTCATATTACCGCCACTTAAAAGAACTGTAAGATTCAATATAGGTGGGGGTTCCCAGTCTCTATCATAGCCAACAACAACAACAACAGAACAGCTATTTACAGGCCTGGAATGAATGAAAAAATCTTTTTTGAAAATTTGTCTATTCAGGTCCCTATCACACGGGGAGCGCTGGCTGGAGGTGGAGCACCCCCACCACAATCACCTAGAGACCGACCATCAGAGGAGGAAAATTGGTAATGTACTGTACCTTATTGATGACTTTAGTATTCTGATAAGAACTAATTTGCTCAATAATGACTCAGGTTTGTCAATTCGCCTCAAAGACTGAGGTATAAACTTTACCTGTACATTGTTATATTACTGCACAGAGGTATTGTTACTATAGAATAGATTGTAGTTTATATCTGGGATCGCTAGAGCAACCTAGGTTTGTTGGAGAATAAAGCTTAAAAGACTAGCCTGCCTTTGGTGATATAGCGATATTGATGTCTTACAAATGTAATTCACCTAAACGGGGAATGCTTATCTGACGCCTCTGACGAGATGATCTGGTACCTGAACGCTGCAATACTTCAGGCACCGAGATACAGGCTAGCCATCTGTGATACGGGAGGTACCTATAGGGTGCCTGAACACAACTAATTTATGATTAAATAATGGCTTACGTAAACTAAGTTATCTTAATCATTATAGAGGTTGACCTAAGTTTTGCTGTCTGTGTTAATAACCTGCTCTTATTATTAACTGCTGTTACTTTAATATGCTAGAATATAAGGTCCTCAACTTTTACATGTACCTAAAAAAGATGGGTTTGTTATAGTTAGAGTATAGATCTCGCAAGGATGACCCCAATCGGGGCTTGAGTTTTGAGTAGCAGATAAAATACCCCGTAGCAGACAGTCGGCACATGGACACGTCACCTGCAGGGAGAGACTGTCAACATACTATAGACAACTACATTTTAATAGTAGAATTTACTCCGAAGCCTCTCTCATGGCGACTTTAGGCTTCCCCAGCGCCCGATAAGCTTATATTTTTCTGCCATACTAAGGCTATTTTGCTTAGATAAAACCAATAACACTTTAGCCAGCTCCATGGGGCTTGCAACCCCCCTGGCCGATAATATAAGGTACGTAACATACAGTAGGTCTTCGTAAGGCCTTTAGAGTATTCTTACTGACACTAGGGAGCGTCTTTAATTGGGTCATAAAGGAGTATCTCAAACATGCACCGTAACCACAGCTAGACAGCAGAAGGGCACTCAGACAATTAGAGAGAGGTGACGGCATGCACCACAAGTTCAGTTGATTTATCTAAGACCCCAATTACAGATGGCAGCTTCTATCGCCCTCTCCTTTTTTCATTGTACCCCAGTTAAGTTGCTATCTAACCTTGCCTTCCCCGCATATCTTCCTATCTATTAACGTGCTGTAATTCTATTTATGTTAACTATAATTCACGTCAGTTTTGGGGTTACTTCCCCGTTAAACTTGTTTGCAGATTTTGATACTGAGAACTGTACTTTTACATTCTTATAGGTTGTTATCACTGTTTTTGAGATCATTTTGTGTGTAATCTAGATAATTACCTTAATACACGTATAGTTCTGTGATATCGTTTCCTTCCTTGTCCATTCTTCTCTCCTCTTCCCCTCCCCCCCAGCGTACCCTTCTCCCCCCCCCCCCCTACAGAATGGCTACACAGTCTAAAACAAAGTAAATTTAAATACCACTCTATTAACCTCACAACAATTAATGCTAAAGGCCTTAACAATCCAGGCAAGCGCTCTATTGCTTTTAAAGAACTAAGCAAATTAGAAAGCCATATTATATTAGTACAATAAACTAATTTTCAAAAAGGAAAAAAGCCTAAATGGCATAACCCCTTGTACCCTCTTGCGTTGTTTGCCTCAGGATCGAGTAAAAGGGGAGGAGTTGGTGTGATATTCCATAAAACAATCCCATTTCACATGACGCATATTGAGAGAGATCCGGAAGGACGATACTTATTATTAGTGGGCACTCTCTTTGGCCACTATATCACTCTAGCATCAGTATACTCACCCAGTCACTCTCAAGATGCGTTCATAAAACATTTTTCTAACCTGTTATTAGAACACTCCAAAGAAATCACATATCTAGCTGGAGATTTTAACTTGGTATCAGATCCTTCTCTGGACTCCTCAAGGGGAGTGTCTTGCACACCTACTTCCACGATTAAACAGGTTAATTCCACCCTCAAGGAGCTAGCCCTACATGACATATGGCGATCCCTTCACCCTAACTCCAGAGATTATTCTTTTTACTCTATTCAACACAATAGCTACTCCAGGATTGATTATATTTACACTGATTCCTGCGGCCTCACAATTACACATCAAAGCGATATAGGTCATATTACATGGTTCGATCATGCACCAGTCACATGCTCGGTTCTCTGGCCTGACATACCAATCACAAGTAGAATATGGAGACTCGATGACTCAATACAAGATAATCCCCCTAATTATGGAATACTTACGTAAGATCCTAATTAAGTACTTTGAGATAAATACATACCCATCATTGTCGATGGCAACCGTGTGGGAAGCACATAAAAGTGTGATACATGGTGCCTTAATCAAACATAAAGTATTACTCAATAAACAATATCGACTAAAATATAGCGAGTTGCTGTCCAAGCTGGGCTCTTTGGAGACTAAACACAAATCGGACCGTTTATGTAATACCACAAAGACCCAGTTAAATAAAGTAAGAGTAGAACTTAAAAAACAGTTGGCCGAATCTCATAAAAAAGCTCTATATTTAAAACAGTATTATTATGAAGGAGGGAACAAGCCAGGCAAAATCTTAGATAGATCCCTCAAAAGAAGACAACTCCAGTCATATATCCACGTCATTAAAACTAAAAACGGACATTTCCTAAGTAGTAGTTCTCATATAACCTCAGCATTCCACAAATATTACCACTCTTTGTACAACATGCACGATAAGGTGGACCTAGCCATCCAGAAAGCCTCAATGATTCAAAAGAAAAATAATATTGACTCTTATCTACAAGGCATTGATCTTCCAACCCTACCTCAGGAACTTCCTGGATTCCCCGATAACTTTAGAAGAGATGTTTAAGGCTATTAAAAATTCCACAACCGGCAAAAGCCCAGGCCCCGATGGGTTCTCCTCGCTTTAATATAAAAAATGTAAAGAAGTTATATCGCGTCCACTTTTAGACCTATTCAATAGCATAAGAGAAAACCCACACCTTTCCAACATCCTACTTGAGGCCCATATCACCGTCATCCCAAAACCGGGTAAGGCGGCAGATTCCCCTGAACACTTTAGGCCCATCTCCCTAATTAATGCGGACATGAAATTACTTGCAAAAATTTTAGCGACCAGACTTAATAAATATTTACTAGATCTAATAATGAACGACCAGGTGGGCTTTGTCCCAGGGAGGGAGGCTAGGGACAATACCATCAAGGTGGTACAACTGATAACCCACGCTAGGGCCTCTAAAATCCCAATGGTGCTTTTATTCACCGACGTGGAGAAGGCCTTCAACAGGGTCAATTGGCTTTTTCTGCGTCGGGTTATGGAAACAATGGGCTTTGGAGAAACCTTCCTAAATTCTGTTTTTGCACTTTATTCAAACCCCAATGCCAAAATTAGAATCAACGGAACCCTATCAGATTCATTTACTATTAGCAATGGCACTAGACAGGGGTGTCCTCTATCCCCGCTGCTGTTCGCACTGTCAATAGAGTTTCTGGCTCATAAAATTAGGAAAAACCACAATATCACGGGTATTAAAATTGGGCAAACAAGACACAAACCGGCGTTATACGCCGACGATGTTCTCTATACTAATAACCAATGCAAATACTTCACTCCCTGAACTACTCAACGAACTGCGAGCTTACGGCAAAGCCTCAAACTTTCTCCTCAACTTAACTAAGTCCAAAGATAGTACACTTGCACCTGTCCAAAGATAGTACACTTGCAAAGAACAAATTAAAATATCTGGGTATACACCTAACCCCTAACATCTTTTTAAACATACGCCACACTCAAAAACAACATAGCCTCAGATCTTTCTTCATGGAACAGTAAACATATATTCTGGCTAGGAAGGGTGGGTGTTATAAAAATGAATATTCTGCCGCAAATATTATATTTCTTCCAAACTGTTCCCATAGCGCTCCCAGCAGGCTATATCGCTAAACTACAAAAATTAATCAAACAGTTCATATGGGCTAATGTCAAACCTAGGTTACCAAAACGCACTATGTATTTGCCGAGAGACAGGGGAGGGTTTGGTTTACCAGACCTCAATTCGTATAGGAAAGCAATTATGTTGCAAAGGATTGTAGAATGGTCTCACAACTCAGAACACAAAGCATGGGTCCAGCTGGACAGGCAAACTCTCAAAGTAAATAATTTGGGCACATTAGCATGGATACCACCCTCTCAGCGACCAAAAGTTGTTAAAGAATATCATCTGATAGAAGAAACATTTCATGTATGGGACAGGACTTTGGCTACTTCCGTACATATTTCCACAAAACACTCTCCCCTAACTCTAATCCTTGAAAACCCCGAACTCCCCTTCCATTATTTAGGTTCTTGACAGATTAAACCCTATAAACTAAGAGAGGGATCCCTCCAGGGAGTGATAGAAAACGGAAAAATACTGCCACAAAGTAGATTAAAGGAAAGACAAGCTGAATTTTTTTCCTCATGGCTGCACTACAACCAGTTGATAAACTACAATTACAGACATAAACATAAACTAGACCTGGGCAGGAGGCTTACCCAATTTAAGGAGCTCTGCATTATGGGAAGCATTCCAAAACATCTTATATCCTTACTATACAAAATCATACTTATACAGGGAGTAGATACTCTGCCAACATACACAATTCAATGGCAGCGTGACTTTGACACCGAGCTTGAATGCAAGTCTTGGTTGACAGCCTTTAGACTAATTAGACTAAAGAGATCCTCGGTCTCGGCAAATATTCAGGAGACCCACATCAAACTACTTAGCAGATGGTATCTCCCTCCAACAAAGTTGCATAGGATATTTCCATCCCTTAGCCTCACGCGCTGGAGGGGTTATGAGGAGGAGGGCTCCCTCCTGCACATATGGTGGCATTGCCCAAAACTGAGAGACTTTTGGTCAGGAGTTTTTGAAAAAAATTCTGAGACCTTGAACCTAGCCATCCTAAATTCACCGGAAATGTTACTATTCTTCGCCCTGCCAAAAACACAAAGTGAAGCAACTTGGCCCTGTTGCTAATAATGTTCACTGGTGCAAAGAAGTTAATCCCTAAAAAATGGAAAACGCAAAACCCCCCTACTCTAGAAGAATGACACTCCCAGGTGGACAATGTCCTCCTCATGGAACGATACCACTACCTGAAAACCCACAAACTTGCGGTCTATGAAACGATACTCACAAAATGACACAACACCATATAGACCTAATTCCCCTCCTTTTTTTTTTTCTCTTCCCCTTCCCATGGCCCTTCCCTCCCTTCACTCCTCCTCTCCTTCCCCCTACTACACCCATATAAGCTAATCTCATTACTACAGATCTCTGTTTAACTAAGTCATTACTTTAAGCTCTCTTTACTCAGAAACAATGAAAAATCTTTAATATTTCTGATCTCATCCTTGATGCCTGTTATTTAGGATGGGAATATATATTAATGATGTGAACAATCTGTCATTCAATCTTGTCAAACAATTAATGCTGTTAGAAAGAATTGATCGCTGGTAACTGTTATAAAGCCTTCTTAACGGCTGTATGTATCTGTTTCTCACATCAATAAAGCTTTTGGAAAGAAAAAAAAATACTCACTGCTGGTCACTGGAAGACTAAATGTGGCATTATCATTTGGTGCAGCTGACTCTGAAAAAGGAAGCAGATACATATTTATAAGTATAACTGTTTACAAAAAGAATCTGTGTTAAAGCTTATTCAGAAAACTATTGGGATGTATCAACAGTAAAGAAATAGTTTTGTTTGGTTAATATAATTAGATTTTAATAAGAAAAAGGTTTATCTGTGTTTAGTATTGTTATGTATTTTTCCAGTTTAAAATAGCCATTTAAAGGGTACAGGAAAAAAATAATCACATTGGAATTGATCACAATTACTTAGAAAAACCTAACGATTTGCAACAGAAAATCACAATTAAAGTATATGAAGATTATTGCAGCTAAATCATTTGATACATTTTTTTAAAGGGTTTTGATCCCCCCATTGTCTGGTAGTTTTATTTTTAAATGACTATTAGTTAAGTCTAAAAAACATTTCAGAAAATAATGAAGCTATGAAAAAATCAAAGAGGGATAAAATGCAAAATTAGCTTTAATAAAATATTATATACAGATCGGGTTGATTGACACCCCCTGCTAGCGGCCGATTGGCCGTGAATCTGCAGGGGGCAGCATTGACCAGTTGGCATTTATCGATGTGCAGCAGACATGACACACTACATTGTATCATGTCCGCTTGCACATTAATAAATTGACCCCTTAGAATGCTAATAGAAATCACATTCACTAACGGGGGTAAGTTGGTAAACTATTTTAAGTATTAACTTAACATTTATTACTGTTGCAAGTTACACACAAGTGTGTGAAAGGGACATGCTACCCAAATGCTACATGATTTGAAAGTGGTCTGTAAAAGCTGACAACAAAAGATCACATGAAGATGTATATGTAAAGAAGGAAGATATTTTACTTCAAAATGTTCTCAATAGCCACATTCTATTTTACAGGGGGTTTTAAGCATCTAATTAGGATGTTTGTCCCAGGACTTGCAAGGGAGCGTTTATATGGCATGTGCAGGCACAGTCACTTTATTTCCTTGCTCAGTTTAAGGAAGTTTACTATGAGAATACTGAAAAACGAGTAAAGGAAATTGTGAACTCAACACTGATTATGCTGTTTGTCGGCTGTTTTTTATTTTTTCCCATGCAGATGGAAGAGAGTAGCTGAAGGATAACTTCACAAAAGACTTACCTGGAGATATGAATACATTATAAGGTAAAATATCTTCCTTTTTTACCTAGAGATGTCCATGTGATATTTTCTAGTCAGCTTTTTTCAGATATGCTGCATCACTTTCAAGTGATTTAGCACATAGGTAGCATGTTGCTTTAAGAGGAGATACCCTCCAAGGTAAATTCTTAAATAAAGAGTATTTCTGTGTGTTTATTGAATTAATAGTCTGTTTATAGAAGGGAATTTATTCAGTCTGGAGAGTATGAAGTCATATACTGTAATTGGCATTATCTACTGACAATCACCAGATGTTCTCCCCATCCTTGCTCAGTAACTTATTAGAGTTGGATCCTGGCAGCAGTAAGAAGACACAGGATGTCTGCACCTGAGGAATAGTTTGTTCTTGTTAATACATAGAATGAACGTGAGACTGATCACAAGGTCTGGTAACTACTGGTTGTGGCTTTATGGAAGCCCTGTAGACAAAGAAAGATTCATATTAGGAAGGAGTTGGATAAAAAGGGTTAGTCTCATGACAGAGCGTGTGCATAACACATGGAGTTAGGTTGGTTAATTAGTAAGGGAGCACAGGTGGTTACAATAAGTTCCTCAGTGCTGACCCTCATTGTAATGACTTAATGGCCTCAATTTATCAAAGTCTGGCGGACCTGATCCGACAGTGCGGATCAGGTCCGCCAGACCTCGCTGAATATGGCGAGCAATACGCTCTCCGTATTCAGCATTGCACCAGCAGCTCACAAGAGCTGCTGGTGCAACGCCGCCCCCTGCAGACTCGCGGCCAATGGGCCGCCAGCAGGGGGGTGTCAATCAACCCGATCGTACCTGCAGGCTCGCCAGAAACACGGGGCATCAAGCTCCATTCGGAGCTTGATAGATAGGCCCCAATGTGTCAGTGCTGATAGAGATGTACACATGCAAATTCTAATAAAAATGTAGTTACCCAACATCATCTCTGGTTCTTCTGAAAACTGAAGAGTACTGAAGGTGCTGGTTTCCTCATCTTGCTCTTCTACAACTTTTTTTGGCACTAAACAAATTAAACAATACACAAGTTGTATTCTCTTTCAAGGGTGAATCATTATGATCTTAATATTTTTAATGATATAAAGATAATACAAATTAAACAGTGGTATAAAAATAGGCATAATGTATTATATAGAAGATCCTGTTAAGTTTTTCCCTCTCTGGAACCAGTCCAATTATCAATAAAAATAAATAAATTTAAAAGCAAAATGTGCCCGATAGCTGATCTACCCTGTCTGTCCAACCAACTGTTTTTTTCTAAATAGATTTCCTCATTCTCAAAATACATGCATTTTGCAGAGAACGTCCCTATCTATACTATAATTGCGTTTGTATTGCGTCCGTCTGTGTCGCCAGTTGCGCACGCATCCTCAAAGGAATGTTGGCAGCCCGAGGCAGCCAAAAGAATATTGGCTGCTCGCGCAGCCAAATAATTCATCTGGATGCAGTGAAGCTGCAGCCAGGTGGATTCCGAAAATGGCAGGGTGGGGAAAGAATCCACCGCAGGTGGACTCTTTCACCACCCTGCCATTTTCGCAATCCCTAGGGATGCAGCAAAGGCAAACGGAGCATTACAAAATAACCTAACCGCCCGCAATAAGAATTAAAAAAAAAAAAAAAACTAACCGCCCGCAACAAGTATTAAAAAAAATCTAACCGCCCATACAAAGTATTAAAAAAAAAAAAAGAAAAACTAAAAAAAATTAACCCCTAAATCCGCCAACCCTAACATCACAAACGACCTAATATATCTATTAACCCCTATATCTATTAACCCCTAATACTAAGTCCCCCCTCTAACAGTAAAACCCCCCACCCACCAAACCCTCTAATTATGGGTACCAGCCTATAGGAATCTAGATTTCACTGCATGTATCTGAAGGAGAATTGCTGCACATGTGCAAACACACGTCAGCACTGGGATGCAGTGACAGCTACATTTCAACATGCTTGCACCCATGACTAAAGGAAGGTGGAGAATAACCTAAGCCCTATGCTTGTTTAATGTCCCTTTAAAGTGATGTAACTATTCCCACTATTAAAAAAAAAACTTTGATTTAAAACAGACAACTCAAAAGGAGTTCATAATTTAATCCAGTTTTAAGATCTTAACATTTATTTCAAGTTTTAATAAAATACGTAAACCATATGGCCTTACATACACAGCACATTATGAAAGTTAAATATAGTCTTAGTGAGGCTGGGAATGTTTGGGATAGAAAAATAAAACCACTTACTATTTTCTGGGCTCCACACTTCAATAATTTGTGTGTGATTTTCTCTTTCCAAAGCCAAAGTGAAGGTCTTTGGCCATTCTTTTTTATCTGATCGGAGAAGGCATTCAATAAGCTTCTCAGCCCCTGCTGTTGCTCCTTTCTTTGCAGCCTCCTAATTATATAAGACAATAATAAATAATCATGTATGGTTATTGGTACAGCAGGCTATGTATTGGAAGTTTGGTGTATTGTGAGTAGCTATGTATTGGAAGCTTGGTGTATTGTGAGTGGCTACTATTAACTTTACACTTTGCATTCCTAGCACAAAACCCGAAAAGGAACAGTAGACCCATTGAGAGTTTAAATATAAAATGTTTAGTTATGATTAATAAAACACCTTGCAATATATTTGAATTATTGGCCAATTTCATGTAATTTAGCTCTGAAAATTGTGGATTTTCTAATTCTTAGAACATGAAATTCACACTGCCGATTACTCAAGGCTAACCCTGCTATCTTGCACTAATTGATTTTAACCATGGTTAACCTTGTTGTCTGCAGACTAAAGCATGGATTGGCTCCCCCAAGTAAGGCAAGGGCTGGGTAGAGTCTGGCTATTGAAAACCAATTGCAGCATACAAGATGTTAATTTGTTTTAACTACGTTGGTTGATATGTTATTCTATAACAACAGAACAGAAATTTCTTGTAGTTACAAGGTGTTTGCTATCCCTTGAAGCATACTTGCCAAATTATCCCAATTTTCCTGGGATAGTCCTGATTTTCAGCTCCTATTCCATGCTATAATTGTCCGTTGTGTCTGTCCCATTTTGTAAAAACATGGCCTGAGATTTGGGTATGGAACAGTTGGAATCAGGTTTGAGTTATCTGTTGGTTTTATAAATATATGGCTTTACATATTGTGGCATCTAAGTCTACAGCATAATAAGAAAATAATATCTAATATTCTAATTTAGTTAGCTGGCATCTACTCCTGTAGCTTACAGGTTAGACTGAAAATGCAATATTTAATATTTTGCACATATTGTGTACAATTTAGATTGGGTGTTTTGTAGTAGATCTATGTAAATATTGGTGGTATTAGCCAATACTCTCATATCTTGCAAACTCTATTGTTCTGTCCTAATGTGTCCTTGGGAAACTTTTCACATTTTGGCCACTATGCTGATGTATTTTCTTATTCCATGGCCCCTATTTAAGAAAGTGTGGCGGACCTGATCCGACAGTGCGGATCAGGTCTGCCAGACCTCGCTGAATACGGCGAGCAATACGCTCGCCGTATTCAGCATTGCACCAGCAGCTCACAAGAGCTGCTGGTGCAACACCGCCCCCTGCAGACTCGCGGCCAATGGGCCGCCAGCAGGGGGGTGTCTGTCCGCCTGCTCAGAGCAGGCGGACAGGTTATGGAGCAGCGGTCTTTTTGACCGCTGCTTCATAACTGCTGTTTCTGGCGAGCCTGCAGGCTCGCCAGAAACACGGGGCATCAAGCACCATACGGAGCTTGATAGATAGGCCCCTATGTAGTGGGTTGGTGACATCTGGTTTGTATTTGGTATTGTACAGCTACAATTGTTACCTTGGATGTTTCGTTACACAGAGCTTGAAACATTATGGAGAAATATGCAAAAAAACATTTAATTTACCTTAAAGGGACAGTCTACACCAAAATTGTTGTTGTTTAAAAAGATACCCATTCCGCAGCATTGCACAACCTCTAAATGTCTGCCTGTTTCTAAGCCACTACAAACAGTCTCTTATCACATGCTTTTTTATTAGTTTTTCACAACAAGACACTGCTAATTCATGTGAGCAATATAGATAACCTTGTACTCTCTCCTGGGAGTTGTGTATGACACAGCACTAACTGGCTAAAATGCAAGTCAATAGATAATAAATAAATAACCCTGAAATAAGGGGGCAGTCTGCAGAGGATTAGATACAAGATAATCACAGAGGTAAAAAGTATGTTAATATAACAATGTTAATTATGCAAAACTAGGGAATGGGTAATAAAGGGATTATCTATCTTTATAAACAAAAAAAAGTTTGGAGTAGACTTTCCCTTTAAATTCTTTAGTAAAGTTTAAGGGTTTATACAAAGTTTAGCAATATATATGGGGCAGATTAACTGAGATAATTGCATTTTTTATCTTAAAATTAAAGAAGAGCACTGCGGGACATTAAGAAAAGTGGCTGCAACTTATAATCATATTATAAAAGATAATATAACAGTTCTTATACAGTTCATCTTGTGAAACTGTTAAATTATGTTTAACTCTTTCACTACCAGGACTAAGTTCCAGACAAAAACTTACCCAAAAGATCAGAGCATTTTTAGAATTTTTGCTATCACTCCATTTAAACAGAAAATAGAGCCTTGTTTTTTTTTATTTACCTATCAAATCTATATTTAGTAGACAACCCAAGGTATTGATCTAGGCCAATTTTTTTATATTTCATGCTACCATTTCACCACCAAATGCCATCAAATAAAAAATTTGGTACTTATTTTCCCACAAACTTTGGTTATCTCTCAAAATTATTTACATACTGCTTGTGCAATCATGGTACAAATTTTTGTTAAAGTTTCTCTGGGATCCCCTTTGTTCAGAAATAGCAGACATATATGGCTTTGCCATTGCTTTTTGGTAATTAGAAGGCTGCACACCACACTTCTATTATTACCAGCAGTGAAGGGGTTAATTAGGTATCTTAAAAGGTTAAAGGGACAGTCAACCCACAAAATAATATAACTTATGTAGATAATGTATTTAACGATTTGTACAGCAAACTGTAGCCCAATTTTGATGTCAATATATTTTGCAAGTAAAAAGACTTACCACAGAAAGGGCTCTGTAAAGTCTTCCTGACTGGGAATAAAACTCACTTTTTGTTATTTAAGACTTTACAGAGCCCTTTCTGTGTGGCACATTGAGGCATAATGTAAAGTTATTGGAAAGGATAATGCTAAGATTCACTTATATTGCTCTTCTACCCCTCCCAATTTGCAACACAGATGTGTTATTATCAATATCACACAGCTAAGATAGGAAGCTATTCAGTTAATACATTTCTGTTATTTTTGGTAGGAGTGAATGTATATTAATTAATGTTGGTTCGTGTATAAGTACTTGTGGGCAAATATCGCCAGTGGTCTTGTGTCTGCCATATCATGTGTGTGTTTTGTTCTGCACAATTACTAGATTACAGTCACTGGTGCTTCAAGTAGGAAAAACATGATGTAACCCCCCATATGTATCGAGTTCCAGTGGCGTCACTAGGGTTGGTGTCATCCGGTGCGGTAAGTTATGGTGTCACCCCCCAGTAATGTTTTTTTTTTTACTGCAAGAAGAGGATTTCATAGAAAATGCAAACTTCTCCAATGGACAGAAAGCAGACACACACAGGCACACACACATACAAACACTCAGACACATAAAAACACACTCAGACACACACACAAAGACACTCAGACACACACACACAAAAACACTCAGGCACACACACAAAAAACACTCAGGCACACACACACAAAAACACGCAGACACACACAAAAACACGCAGACACACACACATACAAAATATGTAAACTGCACTGCATTAATTATAAAGCTTATTTTTTGGGTTGACTATCCCTTTAATGTTAACTTTATTGTAGAGATTAGCCTCCTACCTGACACTCCCCTCCCTCTGATCCCTACCTGATCCCTCTCAAACTGCTCTCTTCCCTCCCCCACCCCCACTGGTAACCCCCATCTTAGGTACTGGTAGACAGTCTGCCAGTATGAAAAAAGGCTTCTTTATTTTATAGATTTTTTTTTTTTATATTTCTCCAGTGTAGGATCCCTCAACCTCCCTGATCCCCCCCAAACAGCTCTCTAAACCTCTCCCTCTAACTGTTAGGAGCCATCTTAGGTACTGACAGCTGTCTGCCAGTACCTATAATAAAACAAAATATATATATTTTCTGTAGCGTAGGGCCCCTCCCACTTCCTCACGCTCTCTGCCGCCTCCCTGCTGGGCTGCCCACCCTTCCCGCCAGCTCCAGCAGAAGATCATTACAGACGGTGACACACACAGTGTCACCGTTTGTAACTATCAGGCATCTGCCCTCATATGGAGGCAGAGCACTGATCATGCTCGGCTCCATATGCGGCAGATGCCTGAAGCTTCAGGAGCTCCAGATCTCGGCTGTAACTGAAGCAACGACGTATATATAAGTGGTGCGGTACGGTAGCCAAAGTATATACGTTGGACTGTGTGAAGGGGTTAAAATATCACCAAAAGTTCCAAACCTTACTGTACAGAATGAGGTTTGTCTCTGCTGTATTCCTGTTACTGTAAGACAATGGGACATGAGGTTCTACATACTGTAAATCACGGTTATTCAAACCATGATTTTTATGACTTTAAATAAAAACAGTGCCAAAGATCTCGGTCTGCAACATACAAGAAGGCAGTTAAATCCTGATCGCTATGACGCAACTGCTGACAAAAATCCCTTTAAAATGACGTAAGTACTGTCATTTACAAATACGATAATTAAAGCATCTCATTAAAAGAAACATTTTAAGAAAACAATTGCTAAATGCCATTTCTATATGTTGCGATGCTGATTTCCATTATCTTGCATTTCTTACTGATCTCATATGAGATATCATATATTTAGCTATTAAATACATATACAGTACATCTTTTAATCTGTGTCCTCCCACTACCAACAGACTATACAATGGTGATGCATATAGGTTTTATAAATCTAGACCATATATACTTATATGCATCCAAATTGCCACCTGGCCATTTCAAAACATATTGTGCATGTGCAACATAATAGAATTATTATTCCAAATCATCATGGAATGCTCGCAAATATGTAAAAAAGGCCAGTTTCCCACTTTATCAAGTTCCTTTAGGTGTTGAATTCGATAAGTGCAGTACAGTTCTGAAAATCTTTTTTTTTTTTTTTTTTACATATAATTAAGCAGATTGCCACAGATTTTCTTGGGCCTGGGAGAGCCACAGAGACCTGAGGCTTCTGGGAGCTGGCCATGCACCATCAGACATATTATATTGACGGATGACAGCAGAAGCAGGTTGCAGTGGTTAATGCAGCGGGTAAAAAAAATCTGAGCAGCATTCCTGCGTCCATCCTGAATATCTGAACGGTGTTTCTACGCCCGTGCTGGAATACTGAGTGGTGTTTCTATGCCCCCGCCCTGAATATCTGAGCGGTGTTTCTATGCCCGCCCTGAATATCTGAGCAGTGTTTCTACGCCTGTGCTGGAATACTGAGCAGTGTTTTCTACACCTGTCCTGAATATCTGAGCGGTGTTTCTACGCCCGCCCTGAATATCTGAGCGGTGTTTCTATGCCTGTGCTGGAATACTGAGCAGTGTTTTCTACACCTGTCCTGAATAGCTGAGCGGTGTTTCTACGCCCATGCTGGAATACTGAGTGGTGTTTCTATGCCGTCCTGAATATCTGAGCAGTGTTTCTACGCCCGTGCTGGAATACTGAGCAGTGTTTTCTACGCCTGGCCTTAATATCTGAGCGGTGTTTCTACGCCCGTGCTGGAATACTGAGTGGTGTTTCTACCCCGTCCTGAATATCTGAGTGGTGTTTCTACACCCGTCCTGAATATCTGAGTGGTGTTTCTACGTCCGTCCTGAATATCTGAGCAGTGTTTCTACGCCCGTGCTGGAATACTGAGTGGTGTTTCTACCCCCGTCCTGAATATCTGAGTGGTGTTTCTACACCCGTCCTGAATATCTGAGCAGTGTTTCTACGCCCGCCCTGAATATCTGAGCGGTGTTTCTACGCCTGTGCTGGAATACTGAGCAGTGTTTTCTACACCTGTCCTGAATAGCTGAGCGGTGTTTCTACGCCCATGCTGGAATACTGAGCAGTGTTTTCTACGCCTGTCCTTAATATCTGAGCGGTGTTTCTACGCCCGTGCTGGAATACTGAGTGGTGTTTCTACCCCCGTCCTGAATATCTGAGTGGTGTTTCTACACCCGTCCTGAATATCTGAGTGGTGTTTCTACACCCGTCCTGAATATCTGAGTGGTGTTTCTACACCCGTCCTGAATATCTGAGTGGTGTTTCTACACCCGTCCTGAATATCTGAGCAGTGTTTCTACGCCCATCCTGAATATCTGACAAGTGTGAAGTTATTTATTTCTGCTGCTTTCCTAGCACACAATATGTATGTTTCACCTTCTGTTCTTGCTAATATACGTATTTGACTTTTTTGTCTAGTGCAAATGAAACACATAAACTTCCCTGGATTCTATTCTGCTGCCCCATTACCTGCTTTCACGTGCCTGTATGAGGTGTCCTGAATTTGGGTCTGGGAAGTCTGGTCACCTTACTGAAGAATTGTCTGATTCAAAACCTCTAAACTAATTTGTTAGCAGGAAGATTAGCCAGGAGATGTGAAGTTGGATTTACAGTGACCCAGTGTGGCATAATGAGGTATGGTATGGAGGTTGGTGACATTATGTTGGTGGAGTTAGAGATTTCCAGGACATGGCTAAGTGATAATTTTAATAGGAGAAAGAGCAGCAGGTGGGGGTCTATGCTGAAAAATGCGGGACAGCTACAACATTTACCTTTTTTTTTTCAATTCTTCACATTTCCCTCTGTTAGATCTTACAAACACATGATTTGATAATGTACTGTGCACAGGGAGATTGGAGAGCAGGAAGGGTCACAGGCTAAGTTGCAATTACTAACCAAAAAACAACAGTCAAGCAATTAGGCAGAAAGGAACAGGAGGCTGATGTTCACGTCCTCTTGTTCTTCAAATGTTCATTGTGTTTGTCTAAATATCAACCTTGTCCATAAAGGAAACATTAATGTCATGGAAGACCTAGGCTGTATATGTATATTATGTGTGTATCTGTGTGTATCTATGGGTGAGTTAAAGGGACATGAAACCCAAAATAGAGAATACAATTTTAAACACCATTCCAATTTATTTCTATTATCTACTTTGCTTCATTCTTCAGAAATCCTTTGTTAAAGAAATACCAGTGCTCGTGGATGAGCCAATCACACAAGGCATCCATGTGCAGCCACCAATCAGCAGCTATTAAGCCTGTTTAGATATGCTGAAACTAGGACATGAATAATAAAAACCTATAGGAGCTGGGGGATTGTGAGTATATTGTACATGTGTATACATTGTGTTGTGTGTATATATATATATATATATATATATACACACTGTTAAATACTATAATATTTATTTAAAGTATTTTCCTTATTTAAATAAAAGTGTGTAACTTTTGACGCGTTCTTTTCTTTTTAGGAACAAGAATTATTAATATCCTATAGAAGACAGTAGCTACGGCTTTTTTGTTTTACTAAAGTGTTTGTTTTTCCAGCTTTGCGCTATGTGAAATGTGTGTTTAGGAAGTGATTGCTTTTTTAAATATCATATTTGTTTTGCCGCTATATGTTTTCACTGTACTGAATGTGTTTTACGTCTAATATTGCAGCTACACTGTAACAAACATGCTATTAATATAGGGCAGTATATGTTGTGTAAATATGCTTTGACCCCCCACACTGCCAAGATCACTAGTGATGCGGCAAATTTTTTATCAAGCAGAGATTCCTATTGCCTCCTATGGAAGTCACATTGCCACTTGTTGGGACAGACATAGCCAGTCTACTTTTTTTTTATAAAATATCTCCAGGCACACAGATTGCAAGACTGGCAAAGCAAAAAAGCCATTTATTGCGGGTGTGATAGTCTTTTTCATCATCGGGGCCAAAAAGTCTTAACCAACATGGAAGTCACAAAAAACTTTCTAATATAAAAAGAGGCCCCAGGTAAAAACAGTTTAAGAAGCTCTGAATTAAGCCACTGTATTTGTTATACCGGTCATGTAAAAATACATTTGCTATACATTATACAAAATTGTTACGATTCATTTAATTGTATTGGAATATTACCGTTCTAATCTCCTCTATTTCTCTGCGCAGAAGACAATCGTTGAAGTGATTCACAAATTCTTCTACGATAATTATGTTTTTAACTGTACTGTTAATTATACTCAGATGCTGTTGCGCTACGGTCAGTTTTTCAATATCGCTGAAGTCTGATTTTCCAAGTGCTTCATACAGCCCAGTATATCCTGATAAGGAGCAGAACAAGAATTAGCAAAGTTCAGTACTTTGTGTCAGTGTTTGGTCCCTTATCTGTGTCAGAAACTTTACGCCCCCCTGTGGTGCTAATAATTTAATAGGAAGCTGAATTTGTACATATGTGCACGACTCAATTTGTGTCATCATCAGTGTTATATAAGCCACTACCAACAGAGGGAAAGCGATCACTGAAACAGTTAAAGGGACACTGTACCCATTTTTTTTCTTTTGTGATTCAGATAGAGCATGCAATTTTAAGCAACTTTCTAATTTACTTCTATTATCAATTTTTCTTCGTTCTCTTGATATCTTTATTTGAAAAAGAAGGCATCTAAGCTGAGGAGCCAGCAAATATGTGGTTCAGAACCATGGACAGCAATTGTTTATTGGTGCTGCCCAATCAGCAAGGACAACCCAGGTTGTTCACCAAAAATGGGCCGGCATCTAAACTTAAATTCTTGCTTTTCAAATAAACATACCAAGAGAATGAAGAAAATTTGATAATAGGAGTACATTAGAAAGTTGCTTCAAATTGCATGCTCTATCTGAATCACAAAAGAAAAAATTTGGGTACAGTGTCCCTTTAATGCTTTTATTAGAAGCACATTTGCTAATACAAGTGTACTGCAAAAAATGTTTCCACTTAAAACTAAAATGTATTCACATGAATAAAAATGTATTCTTTGATTCGGGCAGAGCATACAATTTTAAATAAGTTTTTAATTTACTTCTATTATCCAATCTGTTTTGTTCTCACGGTATTCTTTGTTGAGGATCAGCCCTGGCAGGCAATACTGCTGCTATATAGTGCTCCTGCAAAAGTATAACATAGCTAAACTTAAAGGAGCAGTAAATACAGTAGATTTGCACAATAAACACATGCATGACAAAAAAAACAATGCAAAGCACTTAGTCTGAACTTCAAATGAATAGTAAAAAAATTCTGACAATAGTTATGTCTGTTTCCCCTCCCCCTGTATCATGTGACAGCCATCAGCCAATCACAAATCCATATACGTATATTCTTTATAGTCTGTGAATTCTTGCACATGCTCAGTAGGAGCTGGTGACTCAAAAAGTATAAATATAAAAAGACTGTGCAGATTTTGTTAATGGAAGTAAATTGGAAAGTTGCATACTGAATCATGAAAGTTTAATTTTGACTTGAGTGTCCCTTTAACTTGCAAAACTGCTGCCATATAGTGCTCCGGACACATGCATGCTCCTAAGTTTAACTAGATGCTTTTCAACAAAAGGATACCAAGAATTCAAAGCAAATTTTATACCAGAAGTGAATTGGAAAATGATTTAAAATTGCATGCTATAGCTGAATCATGAAAATCATAAAATGTAAATATATGCTGTAGCTGTGCAGCGCATTTGTTATGTCAATACTCTTTTCTATATAAAGTGCGTTCCATGTGTACATACTCAATGCCTAGACAGGTGCAGTTTGGTGCTCATGCGCTCTGGACTGCTAGAGATCTGCAATGAGTATGATGCCAGTCTTAATTAATACACTTAATATTGCAAAGTGTATTAACCCTTTAGCTGCTCAGCCATTTCCCACCTGGGTGCTAATATTTTCTTTTTATTTTATTTTTTTTTTAAATTGTTTTTTTTTTACTTTTTATTTTTTTTTTACAGACCCCCCAAGACTTACACTGTTGGAAAGGTTAGGTGATTACCTTTCCGACAGTGGGTCTTGGGGGTCTGTAGCTGCTTAGATGCCTGAAATACTGGCTTCTAAGCAGCATGCCCCCTCCTCCTATACTTAAAGGGACACTGTACCCAATTTTTTTCTTTTGTAATTCAGAAAGAGCATGCAATTTTAAGCAACTTTCTAATTTACTCCTATTATCAATTTTTCTTCGTTCTCTTGCGATCATTATTTGAAAAAGAAGGCATCTAAGCTTTTTTTTTGTTTCAGTACTCTGGACAGCACTTTTTTATTGGTGGATAGATTTATCCACCAATCAGCAAGGACAACCCAATTGTTCACCAAAAATGGGCCGGCATCTAAACTTACATTCTTGCATTTCAAATAAAGATACCAAGAGAATGAAGAAAATTTGATAATAGGAGTAAATTAGAAAGTTGCTTAAAATTTCATGCTCAATCTGAATCACGAAAGAAAATTTTTGGGTACAGTGTCCCTTTAACATTGTTAAGTATAAATAAATTTGCGCGGTGACGTCATCACGTAATTGTGCGTGACGTCACTGCGCATCACATGAAGCCCTGGCGATGCCTGTCACTCTAGAGGCACAATCGCCGGGGTAGCAGCAGTAAGGAGCCCCCAGATCTCCCTCAAGGTGGGAGAGTGCTCATGACGGCTCTGAGCCGTCATTAGCACCAGAGTGAGAAACTCTGTGACGGCTCAGAGCCGTCATTAGCACTCAAAGGGTTAAAACAGAATACAATTTACTTTTATGTCCCTTTAAGACACTGTTTTTTTGTTTTTTTTTACATATTTAAGTTGGAACTGTGGTATTTACATACAAAATATAACAGCAGAAATAGGTTCAATTGCAAGTACCTTTAGCTATGGAGTTGGCTAACATGGTAAGCACATGTACAGGTAGTGCAAAGATTAGCAAAGACCATTCCTTAATAAAAATGATGCCAATAATTTTTTCTTATTTTCTTTCTATTATATATTGGACTACAGCCAGTGAGATAGCTCAGTTGGTAAAATGCCCTCACTCCAAAAGCCTGTTCAAAGATCCAAAGGTCACAGGTTCAAATCCCGGCAGGGCCGACTCAGCCCTTCATCCTTCCGAGGTCGATAAAATCAGTACCATTAAATTGGGTAATAATAACAACTATTACTATTCAGCTGCTGATTTGGTTAATTCCAAGATCAAGCACTTTGAGTCCCACTGGGAGAAAGGCACTATATAAAGAGTAGATATTATGTTATATATTATACTAGCTAGTGATTGGTGGCTATGTACATATGCCTCCTGTCACTAGCTCACCAGATGGGTATAGCTAGGTCTCAGAAGTATATTGATACTCTAGAGCCAACTTTAACCATGCGTTTAACCCCTTTGTGGGGGATAAACACATAAGGCACCATGTACTTAGGGATTAACGGACAAAGTTTTAGACTTGGGAACCTGTCTGCCTGTTTTAGTTGCGAGCGAGTGAGCAGCGAACACAATACTATTTCCTTGTGCAGAACTGCACCTTGCTCTTGCATTATTACTTTGCTGCTTTCTCGCCACCTTGGACCTAATGAGCGAAAGTGCCATGACACTCCCATATATATCTGGGCGATATATTTAAAAGGGATCCAACCAAAGAAGTTGAGTGCACGTGCTCAGCGTCATATCCAGAGGTTGTCTTTGGAAAATAGACGTATGAGTGCTGCCAGCATTGCTGCAGAGGTTGAAGGGGTGGTCGGTCAGCCTGTCAGTGCTCAGACCATACGCCACACACTTCATCAAATTGGTCTGCATGGCTGCCATCCCAGAAGGAAGCCTCTGCTTCACAAGAAAGCCTGCAAACAGTTTGCTGAAGACAAGCAGACTAAGGACATGGATTACTGGAACCATGTCCTGTGGTCTGATGAGACCAAGATAAACTTATTTGGTTCAGATGGTGTCAAGCCTGTGTGGTGGCAACAAGGTGAGGAGTACAAAGACAAGTGTGTCTTTCCTACAGTCAAGCATGGTGGTGGGAGTGTCATGGTCTAGGCCTGCATGAGTGCTGCTGGCACTGGGGAGCTACAGTTCAATGAGGGAACCATGAATGCCAACATGTAATGTGACATACTGAAGCAGAGCATGATCCACTCCCTTCGTAGACTGGGCCGCAGGGCAGTATTCCAACATGATAACGACCATAAACACACCTTCAAGACGTCCACTGTCTTGCTAAAGAAGCTGAGGGTAAAGGTGATGGACTGGCAAAGCATATCGCCAGACCTAAACCCTATTGAGCACCTGTGGGGCATCCTCAAACGAAAGGTGGGGGAGCGCAAGGTCTCCAACATCCACCAGCTTTGTGATGTCGTCATGGAGGAGTGGAAAAGGACTCCAGTGACAACCTGTGAAGCTCTGGTGAACTCTATGCCCAAGAGGGTTAAGGCAGTGCTGAAAAATAATGGTGGCCACACAAAATATTGACACTTTGGACCCAATTTGGACATTTCCACTTGGGAGTATACTCACTTTTGTTGCCAACGGTTTAGACATTAATGGCTGTGTGTTGAGTTATTTTGAGGGGACAGCAAATTTACACTGTTATACAGGCTGTACACTCACTACTTTACATTGTAGCAAAGTGTCATTTCTTCAGTGTTGTCACATAAGAAAATATATAATAAAATATTTACAAAAATGTGAGGGGTGTACTCACTTTTGTGAGATACTGTGTGTATATATATATATATATATATATATATATATATATATATATGTGTGTGGGTGTGTGTATTTAAACCCTTTGCAGTCAAATAGCTGAAAACATGTCATGTCATATTTATGCAATATTTTTATTTAATAAAGCGTTATACTGTTTATTCACTGTAAATATTTCAAATCTTAATGTTCTTCACCTAGGGGGAAATGTTCTAATTATATATACAGTATATATATATATATATGTATAGATATATATTTTACCTAAAAACCATCAGATATATAAACTCTATTTATAATTATCAGAACATATTCTTCTATGAGAATAACATTGAAATGTGAAATATTATCATGTCGGGTTAGTCCATTTTAGAAAATGGAGCAATATCGCTCCATTGAAGTCTTTGGGGGAATACAGTAACACAGTCTCAATAATTGAAGTTCAGGATTATTCCGCACATCGGGTTAGTGCTCATGCAGAAACTTTTTACTTTTAACTTGTAATACGCATGCTACCTGAGGTGCGCAAAAAGCCTTCGTCTAGCAAAGTTAAAGGGACATTATACACTAGAACTTTCTTTGCATAAATATATATGATCCATTTATATAGCCCGTCTGGGTGTGTTTTTGTAAAAATGTATAGTTTTGCTTATTTTTAAATAACATTGTGCTTATTTTCAGACTCCAGCCAAGCCCCAAAGTTTTAGATGCATACTGATGTCTAAAGACTTTAGACTGCTTCTGTTTGTATAATGGGTGTTTTCATATGCAGGGAAGGGGTGGGAGGAGATTCTGCTATCAGCCCCTTTCAGTGGGTGTCCCAGGCTTATCTCACTAACAGTGTTAAATTGGGAGCTTCTTGGTAAGTTTTTAAAAGGTTTTACACTGGCTTTTTATATCAGTATCTGTGCATATTATTTTTTATAGTAGTGCCTATTACATGCAGTTAATTGAAAATTGGTGTATACTGTCCCTTTAATGTGAGAGCGCTAAGTAGTGCTCCACGTGTAATCTAGCCCTTAGTGTGGCCCCATTTTTACCAGCATATTAAAACAATAAATAACCATAGAGCTATGGGCCTATTTGGAGAAATGGGCCTGGAACTGCAGCTCCAATAGCTCCTACTTTAATCCATCCCTGACAGGGACATGGTAGGATAAACAAATCTATAGATAAACATGGGACTCTGGTAAAAGTAGCACTTACAAGTTTAGTTTCTGACTCTCTCATATGTACATTTTATACAATAATAAAACAACTGTTGTGACAATAAAACATTGCTGTGCTAACAGACCTGCCGCACTTAATGCATCGATAAATCCTTGGTACCATCCATCTGCATCCAGCTCCAGTAATTTCTCTACGAACATAGCTGCAGCTGCGGTTGGGCTTTTTTGTTCCTCAGCCTTTATGATTTCTATTGTGCCTGCAAAGAAAAGCCAATAAAGAAATTCATATATACCTTTTAATGAAGTTTTGTACAAAACTAAATTGTAGTTCATACAATAATATAACTATAAAGAGTAAGACAAATAACAGAGTTTTTATAACTGACCCAATAATAATTATAAGTCTGAAGGGAAACAGATCAGAAAGAGAGCAGTCTATGCTTAGCTTCAAATCAACCGAAATGACCAAGGAAAATCATTTACCCAAATTTACTAATTCTTTATGGCCACCTTATTTTCTTAAAAGGACCAAGAAATTTCTTGAGATGTAAGAAAGATGATTGTATATAGTACTCCAAATGTCAAGTCCAAAGCTAGATGCTAGGACAAAATATTACTCGCCACAGATCCCACCCACCACCTGTCCACACCTCACCCACTTCTACACGACTCTTTGCATATGTTTAGCCATTGTGAAATGCCTTAATGTGCAGTCATTTTTTATATTTTTTTTTTATTTTAAACCATAAAAAATTAAGTGCTTTTATTACTATTACTAAAAATATATACATTTGTTGGCCATTTTTATGAGTAAACCAAGGCAGGTTCAATCTAAGGCAGCAGAGACATGAAACAAATCTGTTTAGTGTACAATTTGCCTTTTTTTAAAAAATGTTGCACGGATAGTAACCTGGACAACTAAACATGGGAGTCCTTTAGCTTGATAAAGAGGACAATCATTTGAAATAGAGTTTGCCTGTAGAAACTGCAACCTATACTGATTTTGTCAATACTGCAGTATTTACTATAGAAAAGCTATGTAGTCAAGAGGTAGTGGCAGTGGGGTAGAAGAAAAGGTATCACTGCAGTTACTTTGAATACAATTGTTTTCCTGAAACATTATTTCTTTAAGGGAGATCTCTACTAAAAAGCAATTGTTCTATGGGTACAGACCAGGGATAGGCAAGGTGTCCGTACACAGACACTGGTGTCCGTGACTGGCCCTTGCAGTGTCTGCCACCTGTTTTGCGGCGGGGAGGGAGGAGTAGGACAGATGAATGCTGGTCCTGACTCCTCCTTAACATATGCAGAATTTTGTGGGGCTGGGGCCACCCGCGTGACACAGCTCAGTAGCGGGAAAGTGAGTGAGAGAGTGGGAAGAAGCAAGCTGCCTGCAGTGCAGCCTGTGTTAACCACCCGTGAGTCGTGACCCGTATCAATTCCTTGATCTGTGCGGCAGCCTGGTGCTGGTGTCTCGTGTAGCAGTAGCAGACCACTGCCTACTCTGAGAAACCAGGACCAGTCAACACATTAGATTTGCATAATCAACAAATGCAAGATAACAAGACAATGCAATAGCACTTAGTCTGAACTTCAAATGAGTAGTAGATTTTTTTATAACAAATTTCAAAATTATTTATATTTCCACTCCCCTTGTACCATGTGATAGCAATCAGCCAATCACAAATGCATATACGTATAGTCTGTGAATTCTTGCACATGCTCAGTAGGATCTGGTGACTCAAAAATTGTAAATATAAAAGAGTGTGCACATTTTTTTTAATGGAAGTAAATTGGAAAGTTGTTTAAAATTACATGCTGTATCTAAATCATGCAAATTTAATTTAACCTGAGTGTCCTTTTAACCAAGTAAGTAACCAACCATGATGATTGCAGAGCCCCCCGGCAGCCTCTTTAAACTGGCTGCTCTGACTCTCATTATTTTCAGACGGTATCATGTGTCCCAGCAGCAGGAGCCTCCAGGATTCTATTTAAACAGGGTTCTCAGACTCCCCCCATTCCTAGAGGGCTCCTAGGATTGGTGGAGTTTGGGACCCCTGTTTAAATAGAATCCTGGAGGCTCCTGCTGCTGGAACACATGATACCGTCTGAAAATAATGAGAGTCAGAGCAGCCAGTTTAAAGAGCATGCTGTTTGTACTGGGACTCCCAGTGAATGTCTTAGCAGCCAGGGGGTCTGCATGATGAGACCACCCAGGGGAGAGTAAAGGGTTAAAAAAGGCTCTCTGCAGGGAATAGATCTAGGAGAGCTGGTAACAATTCTGCCCTGCTTGAACTCAATCCTAGATATAGCAAGTCCTGTAAGACAAAAGAGGTAGAGGCGCTCTTGGTGCAGACAACCCTATAACAGTGTGAAGTGGCACTTGTGTTGATGATAGGAGCAATACTCACAAGTGTAAATGCACAAGCAGTGCAATATCTGATAAGCCGAAGCTTCAGAGCCGCTCGGCTGACTCAAAACTGTCCGGTCTGGTGTATGGTGTATGGATACAATGTAAGTCCTCGGTACTTCCGATGTGGCAATACCTAAAATACACAAAGAAAGGAAAGCTCCCTTGGTGCAGAAAAAAACGGTACTGTGGGACACAGCAACAAGGAGCAATAGAATTATACTCACAAAGGAGATTGCACAACCAGTGCAATATCAGACAAGCCGAAGCTTCAGAGCCGTTCGGCTGACTCTCGAGGCAGAACAGCTTTTCAGAAAAAGGGATCGCAAGCGGGCAGCTGCTAATCCACACTAATATAAGCCGCTATTTAGGAATACAGACTTTCTTAGTCAAAATACAGAGCGGTTCATATACGATCAGTCCCAATAAGGTGTATAGATGAAATGATATGATTGTAGGCAAGGTAGAACAAATAAAATCACATTTATTAAAAACGTTAAAAGATTAGTTTGCAACGCGTTTCTCGGCTTAGGTGCCGTTTCATGTAGCCTGATGAAACGGCAACTAAGCCGAGAAACGCGTTGCAAAGTAATCTTTTAACGTTTTTAATAAATGTGATTTTATTTGTTCTACCTTGCCTACAATCATATCATTTCATCTATACACCTTATTGGGACTGATCGTATATGAACCGCTCTGTATTTTGACTAAGAAAGTCTGTATTCCTAAATAGCGGCTTATATTAGTGTGGATTAGCAGCTGCCCGCTTGAGATCCCTTTTTCGGAAAAGCTGTTCTGCCTCGAGAGTCAGCCGAACGGCTCTGAAGCTTCGGCTTGTCTGATATTGCACTGGTTGTGCAATCTCCTTTGTGAGTATAATTCTATTGCTCCTTGTTGCTGTGTCCCACAGTACCGTTTTTTTTCTGCACCAAGGGCGCTTTCCTTTCTTTGTGTATTTTAGGTATTGCCACATCGGAAGTACCGAGGACCTACATTGTATCCATACACCATACCGGACAGTTTTGAGTCAGCCGAGCGGCTCTGAAGCTTCGGCTTATCAGATATTGCACTGCTTGTGCATTTACACTTGTGAGTATTGCTCCTATCATCAACACAAGTGCCACTTCACACTGTTATAGGGTTGTCTGCACCAAGAGCGCCTCTACCTCTTTTGTCTTACAGGACTTGCTATATCTATTTTTTATTATATGGAGAGAACAGCTACTCGATGGGGATTATCTGATGTTTGTTTGTTTCATCAAGATCACCACACCAAGTTGTTTGTACATTTATGGACTTTGGTTGGACTTTTTTTCGTAACAGGTTATTACTTAAGGACTACTTTAAGAATTATAGAAAGTTTTATTCTATTTGGTGTATATATGCATTACATGGTTTAATTTGACTTAATCCTTTTCCACCAATATCCCAAAAATAGGACTTCCTATTTATATTTTATATATTGTTTTATATATACTAATTATTTACAATATTTTATTTTTGGAGTTTTTGGGGATTATAGAGTTCCCCTTATTTCTATCTTTATTTATTTTTTAGAGAGTAGCATAACAGAGGCGCACCTCTTTCCGTGTGGATACATCATACCATAGTGAGTTGGTTGTTGTTCCACGAATTGTTTGAACTCAATCCTGCTTCACCACAGATACATATTTTATTTCTACGTGCTGATGTGCAGTACATGAAAAGTGCTGCCCATGCTGTATGGATCATTGGCAGGGGCAAAACTACAGGGCACGCAGAGGTCGCAATTGCGACTGGGCCCCCAAGGGTGGGGGCCCAGCATAAAAAAAAACATTTTTATTTTTTTTTACAATAAAAATCGTTGACCTGCCACTGCCTGCACTGATATCATATGAGTGTGACATGATGCTTCACTAGTGTCTCTAACTACAGGGGTTAGTGTTTCTGTTTTACCCATTGGTCTTTGTGTGTGTGTGTGTGTGTGTGTGTGTGTGTGTGTATGTATGTGACTGTGTGTGTATTTATGCATGCATGTATGTGTGTATGTTTGTGGAACCAGCAAATTACAGACCTTGTTACTACAGCATGGGGGGGGCGGGGGGTAAACAGTGTCAGTCTATACAGTACCACTATATACAGTACGGGGGGCTGGACCATGTCACAGACTACTATGGTCACTTTATAAAGTACTGGAGCAGGTAGGGTAAGTCTCACTAATAAATATCTTTGCTGTCACTACTCTCTGTTTTTTTGGTATCACTATCCTGACCTTGGAAGCAGGTCATTGTGACTTTGCAGGATAGCACCTGTGTGCTGGACTTTGCTCTAGTTCTCCATTAGCAGGTAGGGTAAGGCCAGCCATCTCACCGGCAGATTACAGACTCACTATATACAGTACTGGAGGGTTAAACAGTGTCACTATATACAGTAATGGGGGGTCAGACCATCTCACAGACTGTGGGCACAGGGTACCTCCTTTTGTAGACATGTAATTTGATTCACATTTTTTTTCTGTGTTAAATGTGTTAGATTCTTGCACCTGGGCCCTGTGGTTTCTAGTTACGCCTCTGATCATTGGTGTGCTGCGGGGGGGGGGGGCTATCCAGTGAGGGAGGGATTATAAAAAACTGCCATGACTAGTTAATTGGTGTCTGTAATAAAGAATAGTACAGGGCAGCACTTTTTGTGTACTGCCCTTCGCTGCCACTTCTGCTGGATGATATTCCACCATGCATCCACTACCCTCTCAGTAAAGAGAGTGGTTTTTGTTGCTTTTTAAATTGAAATGTACCTTGGTGTCCTTCACTAAGGTCTGTACCTTGGAAAATGTCCGCCACAGCCTTGGTCCGTGCCTATCCCTGGTACAGACAGAGCATTTCTTATTTCTGCACAATATTTCTTTAATTGAATGTCTTAAACACATTCCCCTACTTTGCAACCTGACTAGGATTTCTCAAAGAAAACATGTTTGGAAAGTTCTCAATAGCTCCTCAAAATCTACCTGTGTGGCTCAAATAGTATGTATACAGATCCAAAGCTCTTCCACCTAGATTCAAAGATGCTACTTAATTGGTTCTGACAACCAATCAGCCTTCTCTATTATCATATGGCCTCCTATCTCCTCATTTTATACAGCTACTTATCTCACATAAGTTACACTCCTGTTAATAATGCCTCTCCACGTTGACTGTGCTACTTCTCAGTGCCTCTACACAGACACAACTGTGATCCACCATTAACGGCCCTTCAAACCATGTTTATAGCAGTATTTCATTGCTGCACCTACACACCCAGCCTTCAATAGTGAGTAAATGTTGATTTAACATTCACTCGCTATCTTTTACTATTTGCCGCAGTTCAATTTCTACTCACCAACGGCTAGTGGAAATTTTGAGCCCTGCAGTAATCTCTGCACTGTGGGATACAAAGTTTTAATGCACTTGCCAAACAATGCACTTTTATTCAAGAGATCAAAAAAGTGTTGGGGCCTAAGCTTTTGATAAATTAATTACATCCATTAAAGGCAGACCACTGGGTAATTCCTGACCATTAAAAAAGATAATTTTTTTATCATCAGCAGTCCAAGAAAGCCCTACAGCTGAAATTGTTACTGTGCAGATTCTATTAAAATTAAAGGGTCAGGAAACCCCAACATTTTCTTTCATGATTTGGATAGAACATACAATTTTAAACAACTTTCCAATTTACTTCCATTATCAAATTGACTTTGTTCTCTTGTTATCATTTGCAGAAGAAACAGCATTGCACTACTGGCAGCAAGATGAACACATCTAGTCAACCAATCACAAGAGACAAATGTGTGCAGGCACCAATTAGCAGCAGCTTCCACTAGTGTAGGATATGTGTGTATTATTTTTCAATAAGGGATACCAAGAGAACAAAGGACATTTGAAAAAAGAAGTGGATTTAAAAGTGTCTTAAAATTACATGCTCTATTGGAATCATGAAAATTTACTACCTCAAAAAATGATACCTCTTGCTTTTGTGTAAACACTTTGTTCCCTACTCCCTAGAGAGATCAAAAACAAATAAAATGTAACCTGCAAATGCTGCAAATTAAATAGCTGGTTTATGAGATTTGCAGCAGTATGAAGAGCTCGGTAGTGCTTTGAGCATGGGGCAAAGCACAATTGTTACGCAAAAATAAGAGGCGTTTAATACCCCTTTAAAAGTATTTTGCTGTGTAATATTTATAAGATTTTTCAGGGGAAATTTTAATTAGTTTGGAAAAAATGTTTCCTTTAAATTATACAAAGCAAATACTTACATTACTGACACAGTTCTTACATAAAAGCAAGGAAGTTCCAAGTTTACTTTAAAGATTAAAGAGACAAGAACCCTAAAAATGTTCTTTCCCGATTCAGATTTAGGGCCAGATTATAAGTGGAGCGCAAAATATCGCTTTTGCTAAAGCGATATTTACGTTCCAATTTGTAATACCAGTGCACGCAAATGTGCGTTGGTATTACGAGTTAGGTGCAATGCAAAGCGACATCGTGTTCGCATTGCACGGAAGCATTGCACTCATGAGAGCGCGCTTCCATAGACTCCAATGGGAGTTTCTTTCTCATGCTGTCAGACACGGCATGAGAACTAGCGAAGTTGTGCGGCGAGGGCCACCAAAGTGTAAATATATATGTATATGCTTATATACAGTATATAAATGTATTGTATAAACACATAAATATATATACGTATATAACCATATACATATATACTTACTAGGAACACAAAGTTCCCATAGACCGCAAATGTAAAGACACTTTTTAGTGCCTTTTTTTTTTTTCTAACACCCCACTCCCACCAACTTATGCCCCAAAATACTGCATAGTGCAGTTATTTATTTATTTTAATAAAAAAATGCTATTTTTTATTTTAAAAAAAGCACTACACACTGTATTTTGGGGACAATTGGGACACAATTAAAAATATTAACCAGAGGTCTGGTAATAGCCGTTTTTTTATCGCCTCTTATATACCCGCTCCACTTGTAATCTAGTCCTTAGTGTACAATTAAAACAAATTCCAGTTACTTCTATTACCAAATTTACTTAGTCCTTTTTGGTATCCTTTGTTGAAAAGCAGGTAGGTAGACTCAGGAGCATGTACTTGTCTGGAGCACTATAGGGCATTAGTTTAACAACAATGCTTTTAACAGTTAGACATTTTACAAAACTGCTGCCATCTAATGCTCAAAAGCATTACTGCAAAACTGCTGCCATATAATTCTTCAGAAATGTGCACGCTGCCTACCTAGGTATTCCATTTAACAAAGAATACTATGCAAACAAAGTAAATAGTATCAAATTGGATTTTGTCTTTCATGTACCTCTAAGGGAATTATACTCAAAACTGAATTTCCAATACAATGATTCTTTAAGCACAGTTACAAGCACATTCATTGCACTTTCATTTTTATTTTGCCTGCTTTTCTTGTGATTTAAACCTGAAAAATGCAGATTTTGACAAAATGATAGCTTTAAATGTCTGTTTATGCGTTCCATGCCATCCAAACAGTGCTGGGCTTTAACCCCGAAGGACGGCATGGAACGTCCTACCTTTTAAGGCGTCCTGCAACCTCCCCCTTTTGACAAACTCAAGATTGGACTAGGGCCGTGCCTAGCAACGCAGGTGAGCCAATAAGTTGAGGCATATATGTGCAGCCACCAATCAGCAGCTCCTGAGCCTACCTAGGTATGCTTTTCAACAAAGATATCAAGTGAACAAAACAAATTAGATAGAAGTAAATTTTAAGTTGTTTAAAATTGCATGTTCTCTCTGAATTATGAAAGAAAACATGCGGGTTTCATGTTCCTTTAAAATGTGTATATTCTAATATTTAGCTGTGCAATGTACATAAGGTCAGGCGCAGTTGTTATTTTTTTCTTATAATCTGAAACGATAATAAAATGGCTGCTGGGTCTAGATCTCAGACTTCCTTTATAGCTGATAAAGTTGGCTGCTAGGGTTCCTGTTCCCTAGCAACCAAGAACTTCTACATATGCATAATGTGTTTTTCTACATTTTCCTAAATATTTTTTCTTACAACAATCAGCGTTAAAAGATGAATACATTATTTTGCAAAAATAAATATAAATTAAAAAAAAAAAGAACAGCAGTCATGTAGAGGCGGCAATAACTTTGATAGCCAACCAAGGCCTAGTTTCCATTGCTGCTGTATATTGTGAAGATGGGAAACCGGTTAGTTAGCTATAAAAGTTATCAGCTTTACATAACGCATACTTTTCTAATCCACTGGTTAACACAGCACCTCCCTTTCTCTACAAATAAATGGAAACTTTTTTTTTTTTTTGCAGAAATTTCACATACATAATGTAAACTTCAACACCCTGGCGATTTATTTTTTATTGAAATCTGTAATATAATTTATTTATTTCGTTTTTAAATCTGGTATATCATTTTAGTGTAGTTTTGCTCTTAAATGACTACATTATCAATTTTTATATGGAAAATAAAAGATAAAGCCTAGTTCTTAAATCAAGTGAGGGGCAGGAACTATATAATTGTCATTTCAATATAAGAAAACATATTTTTTGCTTAACCCCTTTGTGACCAGAGCACTTTTCCATTTGTTGACCGTTTGGGACCAAGGCTATTTTTACATTTCTGCGGTGTTTGTGTTTAGCTGTAATTTTCCTCTTACTCATTTACTGTACCCACACATATTATATACCGTTTTTCTCGCCATTAAATGGACTTTCCAAGGATACCATTATTTTCATCATATCTTATAATTTACTATTAAAAAAATTATAAAATAAGAGGAAAAGACACGCCGATAGTGCTGCCCTGTTATACACGCTGTGTATATGGCGGTTGTGAAAATGTGCATCTAAACAGAAGTCTCCCAGGAGCGGAGCAACTACTGAGCTGGGTGTTGGGCCCTCTACAGCTGAGGAAGGAACAGGCCTTTTTTATCTCCACTCCGGGTCCCACCACTTCAATCTAGGACCACTTTTCTCCCTCCTGCAGCCTGCACCTAACTGTTGCCGCCCAGACGGTGAAGACCGGTTCCAGCGAACCCCGGACTCCTCTCCCTCTCCAGTCTGCAGCTGCACCCATTACTCCGGAGGGTTGGGGCTCCACTCCGGAGGGTCTGCTGGGGTGCGCTGCCTTCCCCTACCTGCCGCTGCTAGTGCCTGCTCGTCACCGCTCCGGAGGTGCCGCCTCATCTCGGGAGCCTATCCTCTACTCGAGCGTCCTGCTCGGAAGTGCCGGGAGGCCTCAACACTTCTGGAGCACTCACCTCACACTCCCTGCTTACAGTTACTAACACGAGAGATCTTGCTGGACAGGCCGAAGATCCCTGCCCTTATTAGACCCCTCGCTCATCATCCAGAGGGGAAGGAGAAAAAGGGCGCGAATATCCGCCATCTTGGGTCCAGAGGGCCCCTCTCACCCGCAGCAACCGGTGTCTGACAGTAACAGGAGGGAGAGCTCTTCTCTGCTGAGCCTACGCTGCAGGTCCGACCAGCTTCCAGATAGGGTAAGGAGCTTTTAGTTTACCCGAATCTTGTTCTGTGCACCAGAGTGGCCGCTCCTTTGTATTACAGGCCTCAGCTCCCACATACCTGTTACAGCAAAAATCCTATTCTCTCCCGCACCTTAGACTGTCTCTGTCCTGCATCTGGACTCTCTCTTGGCCCTCCCTGTGCACTGTGATCAAAGCACCGTATACCCACACATCCCCTTATCAGAGCTCAACTACGCTCACCACAGGGGGCCCTACAGAGGCCTGGATCACACAGTGGGGAGAGATTAAAAGAGACAATCCCCTCTTTGCCTCAGGTGCTTTCTTTTAGTTATACATACCCGCTCCCTACCCAAGGATATATATCCCAGATACACTTACTACTGCATACCTCATCTTGTCTCTGCTTACCTAACGGCTGTACCCCCCACCTGGCAAACTACAAAGAAATATAGAAGGGTTAACTTGTATCACGCTAGAGACCCCTATCCTCTCGCATTATATATCTTGGGAGGAAGATAACTGATCTCATTCCTAATTAATGCCTTACACCATTTTTAAATTTGCCAGCTAACCTGGATGACTCTGCCATTGTCACTTCACTTTCACTTCAATTTTTCTTTTCTTTTTGAGACTGTGGATCTATAAACTGGACTTTTAACGTAAGAATAATTGTGAAAGGCTGCTGCGTCAGTGCAATTGTCCTTAGGTGATGCCTATGGTGTAATGTCATTTAATAACAACTCTTTCCTTCCACAGGCTTCCCTGTAACCCTTAACTAGTTATTTGCCTCAACCCCCCCCGGGGCCTTGTTTATTGTCTTATTTACTTACATTAGCCCTGCATAACTGCTGTATTTTCATCCACAAGCCTTGTGTCCCCATATCTCTTAGGCCCCGGTCTCTCCTGCCTGCTCACTGCACTGGCTTGAACTATTCATTACACGAGAAAGCAACCTTAGCCTCTCTCCCGTGCACTGAGCAGTAGGGGCCACTGTGTGTCAGGTAACCTGGGCCCACGAGCCCGCCTGTGTGTGAGGGCCCGTCTTTTAGCCGGCGCTCTGACACAGTCGGACTTGATATAACTACTTGTGACATATTATCTGATTTTTGGCTGTTGCTATTTAACCCCTCACCTCCCCGCTCCTGCCCGGTCAGTCCGGGTGGGTCACCTCCAACTTCCTTTTTCCCTTCCTTCGGGTCGTATCCCCCATTCCCTGAGGTGGGGGACTTGGGTAGCTGTAACACATCTCTGTACTAATGTAACTCTTCCTCTTTAAGTGTGACTCAGCCCCGCTCTAACTACGAGACAGGTGTCATGTAAACTAAGTGCTTCAATTTAATATGTATAACCTTTGAATTCCTTCCAAAACAGCAGGACACTATCTTGAACCCCCAGGGACTTCCTATTTTATCCGCTGGATATCTGATTACTTGCATATAAGATGCCTCATATGATAAAAAAGCATTCAAAGTCCAACCCCAAACCTAGGAAAACAGTCTTTGATCATTTCACCCACATAACCAAGGAACCCCCACCCCAACCAGGAGGTGAGATGAGCGAACAGGACTCCCAAGATGAAGAGTCCCAATCTAGTCAACATTCAGCATCTTCTTCCCAACATTATATCACAGAATCATCGCTTAAGAAACTACTAGCCATCCAGACCAAGTCCATCACCCAAGAAATTCAGCGCAGTTCTGCGGAGCTCAAGAAGGAAATTTCGGAAATTGGTGACAGAGTTGATGCTCTGGAGCGTAAGCAAGATGATCAGGCTGTGGACCAATCCAACATCCTGGCCTACGCTGAAAATCTTGCAGAGCAGATCTCGCAACTAGAATCTAAATTAGCTGACATGGAAGACAGATCGAGATGAAGTAATATCAGATTCAGAGGGGTCCCGGAAACAGTGACTTCAGCGGATATTCAAGGATACCTCCAAGACCTCTTTAAAGAGCTTATAGGCACCCCTGAAGGCCTAACTAGCACAATGGAGAGAGCGCACAGAGCATTACGCCCCAGATCAGTGAGTTCCGACAAGCCGAGAGACATTGTGGTGTGCTTCCATAGTTATTTATATAAAGATCGCCTCCTTCAAGCTGCTTACCGTAAACCAAATTTAAGTGGTAGGTTTGAGGGGATACAGATCTTACCTGACCTTTCTGCACATACTCTCCAGCAACGTCGACACTTCCAGTCAGTGACCACTGCTTTGCGCAAGGCTAATTACCGATACCGCTGGGGGTTCCCAACCAGGCTCATAGTCACCAAGGACAACCAAACCATAACCATCACTACACCCTCTCAGGGTACGACTCTACTGGCCTCATGGGGTCTTCTTGTGGACCCTCTCAATACCCGGGCTCAATCTCAAACTGCCCTGAGAGCCTCAGCCCCTGAATGGTCGACAAAAGAACAGAGAATAAAAAGGCCTAAGACACAACACCCACAGCCTTCTCTGGGACACTCTGAGCTCACTGAGTAGACTTCTGCGGAAATCATGCGTCCTGGTTCAGAAGTTAGTTGACCCTGGGGTCTCTCCTGATGGCTCTCGCTACCTGGCCTACATCTTTGCTAAGATGGGGCTGCAGTGAGACCTATTGATCCGTTAAAATGTTTACTTATGGAATAAGTTATATATAATAAGTTATGATAAGTTATGCTACCTGTTGTTTTGTATTTGTTTAGGTTTAAGCACTTTATACTTTGATAAAATTACTCTTAGAGCGGGGCTGACGTTTCTACTCCGATGTGCTAGCTCCGGAGTTGTTTTCTCAACCCCCCAACTGAAGCCCACTCTAGGGCTCATCTGAGGTGGACTACTTCCACCACTCCAGAGGCACTCCCTAGTGCCTTCCTTCCCTACTTACTTACCCTCCCTCTCTCTCTCCCCCTTTCTGTCCCCCTGACCCAGAACCTCTTACTCCCTTCCTCCAATTCTTAATCATTACTATTTATGACAGGCTCTCCTTTGAGGTTTCTTACTCAAAACGTAAGAGGACTTAATACTCCCTTTAAGAGAAGTCTTTTACTGCGCTCACTGAAACACCACATCCCTGATGTGGTGTTCCTACATGAGACTCATTGGCTCAAAGGCGAACCGATTAGACTTTCCTCTAGAGATTACACACATATTGAGTACGCTCCCTTCACAAAAAAAGCTAGGGGTACTGCAATCCTCCTTCATAGGAGACTAGCCATTGAGCCAATCTTGACTGTTAAAGACCCACAAGCCAGATATATCATTCTAATTTGTAACATTAACCATGTGCTCTACACACTTGCATCAGTTTACCTACCCAACACTCATCAACCTAAGTGCCTCAAACACATACTTCATATCATCTCCCAACATCAACAAGGTAGGGTTATTATCTCGGGCGATTTCAATATGACCTGGGAACCCAGATTAGACAGGACATCCTCTGACAAGGCTGGGGCCCTTTCTCCTAATGAACGACTGGCAGCAAACTTCCGTACCCTCATGACGGGTTCAGGGTTATTTGATATCTGGAGGTCTATCCACACTCAAGACCGAGACTACACGCACTATTCACACTCACACCGACAATACTCACGCCTCGACTACATATTCTCCACAGCAGACTCTCTAGACCTAGTTACTAACGCGTCCATACATATCTGCCATTGGTCAGACCACGACTGCGTTATCATTGACCTCATCTCTACCAATACCACCCGCTCTAGACCCTCCTGGCGCATGCCCCATCACTTACTACAGGATATTCCTTTTAGGGAGAAACTACGCACGGAAATTGGGCATTTCCTTAAAGTTAACGACCGGGCACAGGTAGCTGATGATACCCTATGGGGAGCTGCTAAAGCAACCATTAGAGGCTTCATGATATCTGAACAAGCTAAAATTAGAAGGCAAGCGGGTCTCTCGCTGGCTCAGTCTCACATTAAGCTCAGAGAACTTGAAGGCCAAAATAGAGTTAAACCTACTGCCCCCCTAACAACCCAAATAATCGATATTAAAAATCACATTTCCCAACTAGAACTTCGGAGAACACAGGAAAACCTAACCAAACTCAAACAACTATACTTTTATAAGGGCAACAGGGCGGACACCCTTTTAGCCAGGAAACTCAGGAATAGAACTAGTATTTCACGTATACATGGTATTGTTAGGGAAGGCTCTCTCCTTAAAATCCCCTCGCGCATAGGGGAATCTTTTGCTGAGTTTTACTCTAAACTATACAATATAGAAAAATCAGAGAACCCCCCCGTAACCCCGGAAGATTCCATTCGTGAATATTTAAAATCTCTAAACCTTCCGTCCCTCTCGCCTGATCAAAGTGATACTCTAAATCTGCCATTCTCTCTTAGAGAAGTTCAACAAGTTATTAAAAATTCTAAATCATTCAAATCACCTGGACCAGATGGCTTCCCAGTACACTTCTATAAAACTTATAACCAAGAAATCTCCCCCCTACTTCTTAGACTCTTCAATCTAGCTAGAGAAGAGGGTAAATTCAAGAGTGAATTCCTTGTAGCCACTATTGTAACTATACTAAAACCTGGTAAAGATCCCTCCCTCTGCGCCAGCTACAGGCCAATCTCACTAATCAATACTGACATTAAATTTTTCTCTAAAATCTTAGCCAATCGTATCGCCAACCTTCTCCCCTCTCTAATCAACCCAGATCAGGTGGGATTTATCCCTAAAAGGGAGGGCCCGGATAACACTAGACGTCTCTTGAATATTATGGCTCTGTCTTCCAGTATGAACAAACCCGTGGCAATTATATCATTAGATGCAGAAAAGGCCTTTGATCGGGTGAGATGGCGATTCCTGTGGGAAGTACTTAACACCCTTAAGTTCCCAAGTTCCCTGTTGGGCGCAATCAAAGCTTTATATTCTACTCCCTCCGCTACGGTAAAGGGTATCGGCTTCCAAACTCCCCCTTTTCAAATCTCCAACGGGACTAGACAGGGCTGTCCCTTATCACCCCTCCTTTTTGCACTGGCCATCGAGCCGTTGGCAGAAAAAATCAGACTTGGCCCACATATGAGTGGCATCACCCTATGTGGCACCAAACACAACATAGCCTTATTTGCTGACGACATTACCCTGTTCTCGTCAGACCTCGCGACCACCCTTCCTAGACTCCTACTATTAGTCAGGGAATTCGGTGCTCACTCTCATTATAAACTAAATATCTCTAAAACTGAGATTTACACCCAAGGCTTTCAGAACTCGTATATTGCCCCCTTAAAGATTGAATACCCGTATAAATGGTCGGAATCTTCAGTGACCCATTTGGGAGTTAGACTGTCCAACGACTTCCCCCGGGTTATCAGGGACAACTACCTCCCCCTACTGTCAGACCTTCGTTCCCTCAATGAGAAGTGGAACCTCTCCCAAGTCTCTTGGCTGGGACGAATCGCTGCCCTAAAAATGTCCTTCCTACCTCGACTCACATATTTATTCCGTTGTCTGCCAATCAAAGTTCCCAGGCATATCTTACTGCAGTTTCAGAGTGAGGTTACTAAGCACATCTGGCAGGGTAAACCCCCAAGGGTGGCGCAGAGAGTCTTACAGTTGCCTCGGTCACAGGGAGGTTTGGGCTCTCCCTCGATAGTAAAATACTATGAGGGAGCCATGCTCACCCATGTCTCTCAATGGGGAGCTTCACAGTCTTCCTCTAAATGGAAGTCTATTGAGCAGGCCTCCTTGCCCTTCAACCTAACTCTACGTGACCTGATTTGGACGCCTGCACATTGTCGCAGGGACTTGTTCCTAATAAATCCTATCATTCGGGAATGCCTGCAATTCTGGGATAAAATCCGCCACTCCACACAGGTTGCTCCCCACCCCTCTCCCATAGCCTCCTTGCCCGGCCTATTAGTGGGACTACAGGATGCCCATCCATCCAAATGGTCCCAATTAGAAATACTGACGGTTTCGGATCTCTGGCTTCCGACACCGGAATGTGGATTCAAACCTGATTCACAGCTCGGAGCAGACGGAGCATTGCCCCACATTCTGAAATTTGAATATCTTAGAGTTAAAAACTTCTTGATCTCCTGGGGCTTTAAGCCTCAGTCAAATCGGCCTTTAACCTTGTGGGAGTCCACCTGGAAACAGGGTGAGAGGCTCCACAGACCCCTCTCCAGGCATTACACTCTGTTGAACTCTGAACCATGCTCAGACCTGGCTCCACATCTAGTAAAGTGGGGATCCCTGCTGAACAGAACTTTTACAGCAACCGATTGGGAACAGGCGCTTGAACGAACCAAAAAAACTATACATTGCATCACCCTTTTTGAAACTTTTTATAAGTTGGTGGCTCACTGGTACTATGTGCCCACCAGGTTAGCTAAAATATATTCTGGCACATCCCCGTACTGTTGGAGAGGTTGTGGCCAGAGAGGGGACTCCCTACACATTTGGTGGGAATGTCCCAAAATACGCCCCCTGTGGCTTAAATGTTTCAGAGTCCTTCCCAAATTAGGAATTTCCCTACATAAATCTCCAGCAGTAGCCCTCCTACACATAGGCACTCATTCCATTCCCAAACATCATGCTTGCATAAGTATCTACCTCTTCATGTCCATCAAACACCTGATAGCCTCTGACTGGAAGTCAGATTCCCCCCCCAGCTGGGCGAGAGTCTGCTCCTATATGGCCTACTTATACACCATGGAAAAAAGCATATTTTATAATCTAGGCAACTCTGACCTATTTGAGCTTATATGGGCCGACTGGAAAGTTACTTACGACACAACTTGGAGACCCAATGTTCTCTCTCCCTCTTAGCCCTTCTGGACGGAATAGGGAGCCTGAGCTAGAGATAGACCTGTCCAGAATTAATCACCCCCCTGTCGACGTAACCACTCTAGATTGATGATATACTCCCCAAACCCTCTGCTTCTCCTACACCCTTCTTATTTCTATTCTTCTATCCCCCCCTTCTTTCTCTCCCGGGCGGGAACTTCCTGGTTCTCCCCCATCTGTGTTACAAAACCTCATTATATGTTTTAAATTAACCACTGTACATGCGGAATTCTTGTGTACTACTCACTATACATCTCAAAAAGTATGTTTACAGATCATTTAGAGGACGTTATGAGTCCTCGAATTGCTAATCTTGTTTATGTTCTGTTCCCTTCTTTCATTGTGTGCATATTATTATTTGTAAGAATGATAAGTTAAATAAAGCTCTTTTGAAACAAAAACAAAAAAAAAAAAAAATAAGAGGAAAAAATGGAAAAAAAACATTTTTTTCAAACTTTGACCCCCAAAATCTGTTGCACATCTACAACCACCAAAAAACACCCATGCTAAATAGTTTCTAAATTTTGTCCTGAGTTTAGAAATACCCAATGTTTGCACGTTCTTTGTTTTTTTTGCAAGTTATAGGGCACTAAATAAAAGTAGCACTTTGCTATTTCCAAACCACTTTTTTTCAAAATTAGCGCTAGTTACATTGGGACACTGATATCTTTCAGGAATCCCTGAATATCCCTTGACATGTATATATATTTTTAGAAGACATCCCAAAGTATTGATCTAGGCCCATTTTGGTATATTTCATGCCACCATTTCACCGCCAAATGCGACCAAATAAAAAAAAATATTCACTTTTTCACAAATTTTTTCACAAACTTTAGGTTTCTCACTGAAATTATTTACAAACAGCTTGTGCAATTATTGCACAAATGGTTTTAAATGCTTCTCTGGGATCCCCTTTGTTCAGAAATAGCAGACATATATGGCTTTTACGTTGCTTTTTGGTAATTCGAAGGCCGCTAAATGCCACTGCGCACCACACGTGTATTATGCGCAGCAGTGAAGGGGTTAATTAGGGAGCATGTAGGGAGCTTGTAGGGTTAATTTTAGCTTTAGTGTAGTGTAGTAAACAACCCCAAGTATTGATCTAGGCCCATTTTGGTATATTTCATGCCACCATTTCACCGCCAAATGCGATCAAATTAAAAAAAACTTTAAATATTTCACAATTTTAGGTTTCTCACTGAAATTATTTATAAACAGCTTGTGCAATTATGGCACAAATTGTTGTAAATGCTTTTCTGGGATCCCCTTTGTTCAGAAATAGCAGACATATATGTCTTTGGCGTTGCTTTTTGGTAGTTAGAAGGTCGCTAAATGCCGCTGCGCATCACACATATATTATGTCTAGCAGTGAAGGAGTTAATTAGGTAGCTTGTAGGGAGCTTGCAGGGTTAATTTTAGCTTTAGTGTAGAGATCAGCCTCCCACCCGACACATCCCACCCCCTGATCCCTCCCAAACAGCTCCCTTCCCTCCCCCACCCGACAATTGTCCCCGCCATCTTAAGTACTGGCAGAAAGTCTGCCAGTACTAAAATAAAAGTTTTTTGGGGGGTTTTAGGTTTAAAAAAAAAAAAAAATGTGTCTGCTGTGTAGGACCCCCCTTAGCCCCCAACCTCCCAGATCCCCCCCCCAAACAGCTCTTTAACCCCCCCCCCCCCCCTCTGCCTTTATTGTGCAGCATATTGGGTACTGGCAGCTGTCTGCCAGTACCCAGTTTGAAAAATAATATTGCATTTAAATTTTTTTATTTTATTAAAAATGTTCTTTATTTCTGTAGTGTAGCTGCCCCCCCCTCAACATCCAACCCCCCACCCTCTCCCAGATGCATTGATTTTCAAATCCCACCCTCCCCAGTCCTCTCTCCCACCCTCCAGATCTACAGCATATTGATGCTGAAACAGATCTCACGTGCACGCGCCGTGCACGCGCACGCACCCGCATAAGATCCCTCCCCCCTCCTCCACCAATGACTGCCCACCCGCCTCCCTGGATGAGCTCCCACCCACCAACGATAACGGCCATCGATAGCCGATGCAGAGAGGGCCACAGAGTGGCTCTCTCTGCATCGGATGGCTAAAAACAGTTATTGCAGGATGCCTCAATATTGAGGCATCACTGCAATAACATGAAAGCAGCTGGAAGCTATCAGGATCGCTTCCACTGCTTTCAAAGACCAACAACGTATGGGGTACGTCCTTGGTCATTAACTGCATTTTTTTGCAGGACGTACCCCATACGTCGTTGGTCGTTAAGGGGTTAAAGGGACACTGAACCCAAATTTTTTCTTTTATGATTCAGATAGAGCATGCAAATTTAATCAACTTTCTAATTTACCCCTAATAGCAAATGTTCTTCATTCTCTTGGCATCTTTATTTGAAAAGCAAGAATATAAGTTTAGATGCCGGCCCATTTTTGGTGAACAACCTGGGTTGTTCTTGCTGATTGGTGGATAAATTCCTCCACCAATAAACGAGTGCTGTCCAGGATTCTGGATTTTCCTTTTCAAATAAAGATAGCAAGAGAACAAAGAAAAATTGCTAATAGGAGTAAATTAGAAAGTCGCTTAAAATTGCATGCTCTATCTGAATCACAAAAGAAAAAATCTGGGTTCAGTATTCCTTTAAGGTTAAAACTGATTGCAGGGATGGTACTTCTTGAGAGCCCACTAGTTTTTTTCTGGACAGGGTCGCAATATGGAGGGGTGGGTCAGGTCATTTTGTGGACGGGTAGGTAGGGGCATGTCAAAATTGGGATCAGGCAGGGAGGTGTGTGGGAAGGACTGATAGGAGGTGTAGAGACTCTCAGTAGAGTTGCAGTAGAAAACTTAAGGGGAGTCACCAGGGGATAACATGGCGGGGGGCAGTCATTATGCTGGGGGGCTAGTTCCCCCTAGGAATGCCACTGACAGGAAGTGTAACTGGACCTTTAAAACCTTAATTGCACAGTGGTTGATAAGCAGGATGTCATGTGTCATGTCATCAGTGATATTATAGATATCATCATGCAAAGCTCCCAAGGGGGAAATGGCGGCAGTTTAAAGGGAATCGTTCATGACTCAGATAAAACCTGCAATTTCAAACAAGTTTCAAATTTATTTCCATTACCTAATTTGTTGCATTTTCTTGGTATCCTTTGCTGTAAAATAAATCTAGGTAGGCAGATAGGAGCTCAAGAGAGAGCATTTTTTTTGCACTGCTGCTATAGACTACTAAATACAGGTGCACACTCCTGAGCTCCTCTCAGCCTTCCTAGACTTTACTTTGATAATGGAAGTAAAATTGAATATTGCTTAAAATTGCATGTTCTATCTAAGCCAATTAAAGTTTAATTTTGACTATACTGTCCCTTTAAGGTTAGGCTTGCATTCCTATCTAGTAGTCAAATTAGCAAACGGTTGCTACAATACCTGATTTTTATTTGGGTTAAAGTGATTGTAAAGTTTAATGAATAAGTACCGTTATCTAAAAATAATCTTAAAAACAGGGGCACTTTCATTGATTAAACTTTACAAAGCTTCTTTTTTAAAATACTTACCTTTCTTTCATGGAAAACCGACCAGCGATCCTCCGCCCGCAGCTCCTGCTGTAGTTAGCAGATCGATGACGAATCCGCTTCCTCCAACCGTTCACCCTTTGGCATCCAGCTCGTGGGGCCACGCAACGATTGGAGGAAGCCGGATTTGTCATCGCTGTGCTAACTACAGCAGGAGCTGCGGGCGGAGGATCGCTGGTCTGCTTTCCATAAAGAAGGATAAGTATTTAAGTAAAGTCTACGTAGCTGACAGCAACATCCCATCTGATCTAAAAAAAAATCTAACTGTAGCAGTAATTACATCAAATGTAAAAGTATTATATTGCATATTGTCCTTGCTGAAACACTGGGTTAATCTTGATCACTATAAGAAGCTAACAATTAGGCTAAGGGCAAGGAGCTCACCATCTGGCAGCCAGGTATTCAGGTAGCCCAGGACATAGGTAGGTCGTATGATTTTTTCAATGTAGCTCCTAAAAAGCTTTAGTCTTTCTTTTTTCTCCTGACTCATCTCCACCACCTTCTTGTTGTAGAGCTTTTTCTGCTTCACGAATGTTGGAGTGATGGACAATTACTAAATAACTGAATCCTGTTGGAGAAAGGAAAGTCATTTACACTGAAAAATAAAAGTTTCCCAATACACCATTATTAGATTGTGTGCTTTGTCATTTGTACTGCACAATATAATACAAGTTGCACACTAGATTACAATAAGGGCAAGATTTATGATGAGCTTGCAACTGATATTTATGAAGCAGTGGTTTAAACCGCTGCTTCATAAACCCTCTCGCTAACTTGTAGTTGGCGGATGAAAATCACCCCAGATTCATTTGACCAGGCTGATTGACAAGCCCGACTCTCACTCAATTGGTTGCATAAAGGCTGTGACACACTGCAAGCGGAGCGACGCGCAGCGTGTAAATGCAGCTGTGTGCGCTCAGTGTGTCCTGCCTTTTCATCTCTTAGCACTCTGCTGCGTCAGGACGCGTAGCTGAGTGCTCAGAGATTAAATATTTGAACTTCTTCGCCTCGCGCCGCATCGCTTGCAGTGTGTCACAGCCTTAAGGGTAGAGGGGCCACATTGTCATATGGTAAATATGGGTAACAAATGCACCCCACAATCTGTAATTAAACACTGACAGGTTCACTACAAGTGTCTGTTCACAGATTGATAAATTGAGTGCTAAATGGAACCATCATCTAAAAAAACATAACAATGTTTGGTTACATACTGCACCCTTAGATCCAAAAACTAGAAACTTAGAGTAATTATCAACAGATACATTGTTATATAGTTGCGATGAGAAAGAAGAATTATGTTGATGAAGATATACATTTTATAGAAATAGTAATATGTAAATATGTATAGAAAACCACCACCTGCATGATATATACAGTATATATATATATATATATATATATATATATATATATATATATATACACACACACTATATACACACATACACACATTTTTTGTTTATCTCAGTGTATGCCCTACATTGTGAAATCTTTAAAGGGACGGTCAACTCAAAAACTGTTATTTGTTAAAAAGATAGATAATCCCTTTATTATCCATTCCCCAGTTTTGCACAGAAAACACAGTTATATTAATACATTTTTAACCTCTGTGATTACTTTGTATCTAAGCCTCTTTTGACAGCCCCCTGATCACATTACTTTTTATTTATTATCTATCGACTTGCATTTTAGCTGTGTTGTGCAGAACCAACGGGCGTGAGCACAATGTTATCTATATGGCCCACATGAACTAGCAGTCTCCTGTTGTGAAAAGCAAATACAAATAGACTGTCTATAGTGGCTTAGAAACAGGCAGAAATTTAGAGGTTTGAATGTTAAAGTATATTAATATAACAATGTTGGTTGTGCAAAGCTGGGGAATGTATAGTAAAGGCGTTATCTAACTCTTTAAACAATAACAATTTTAGTGTTGACTGTCTCTTTAATTAAAAAGGACACATGGATATGGTGAACTGTTATGATTTTTCGCTGCGGATGGTGACGCTGGAAAGTGTTACTTTGCTTCAAATTAACTGATTAATTTATTTTAAATTAATATGAACAAATTGTAGGTATAATTAAATAATCTAAACTAATCCTATATAATAAAAGGCCAAGTTTGTTTGTCCGAAGCTGTCATGCGCAGTAGAGACTGCGCACGCGAGGACAAACATACCTGGCCTTTAATTAAATAGGATTAGTTTAGATTATTTAATCATACCTACAATTTGTTCATGTTAATTTAAAATAAATTAATCAGTTAATTTGAAGCAAAGTAACACTTTCCAGCATCATCATCCGCAGCGAAAAATCATAACAGTTCACCATACCGTGGGTGCGACGTGGGCATGGCCGGACGTGAAGTTGGAGGGGTCGGGCGTGACATGGGCGGGGCCAGATGCCTAGAGACAGAGAGAACAGAAGAGGGTGGATAGAGAGAGCTGAAGAGGGGGGATAGAGAGAGGGAGAGAGAGACAGCAAAAGAGAGAGGGGGAGAGAGACAGCAAAAGAGAGAGGGAGAGAGAGACAGCAAAAGAGAGAGAGGGAGAGAGACAGCAAAAGAGAGGGGGAGAGGGACAGCAAAAGAGAGGGGGGAGAGAGACAGCAAAAGAGAGGAGGGAGAGAGACAGCAAAAGAGAGGAGGGAGAGAGACAGCAAAAGAGAGGTGGGAGAGAGACAGCAAAAGAGAGGAGGAAGAGAGACAGAAAAAGAGAGGGGGGAGAGAGACAGCAAAAGAGAGGGGGGAGAAAGACACCAAAAGAGAGGGGAGAGAGAGAGACACCAAAAGAGAGGGGGGGAGAGAGACACCAAAAGAGAGGGGGGGAGAGAGACACCAAAAGAGAGGGGGCGAGAGATACACCAAAAGAGAGGGGGGAGAGAGCGTAAAAGAGAGGGTGAGAGAGCACAAAAGAGAGGGGGAGAGAGCACAAAAGAGAGGGGGAGAGAGCACAAAAGAGAGGGGGAGAGAGTGCAAAAGAGAGGGGGAGAGAGCGCAAAAGAGAGGGGAGAGACAGCAAAGAGGAGAGAGAGAGCAAACGAGAGGAGAGAGAGAGCAAACGAGAGGAGGGAAGAGAGAGAGCAAAAGAGAGGGGGGAAGAGAGAGAGCAAAAGAGAGGGGGGAAGAGAGACAGCAAAAGAGGGGGAGAGAGAGCAAATGAGGGGGAGAGAGAGCAAAAGAGAGGGGGAGAGAGAGAGCGCAAAAGAGAGGGGGAGAGAGTGCAAAAGAGAGGGGGAGAGAGAGAGAGCAAGAGAGGGGGATAGAGAGTGCACAAAAGAGAGGGGGAGAGAGAGCGCACAATAGAGGGGGGGAGAGAGAGTGCAAAAGAAAGAGAGAACGCAAAAGAGAGGCGGTTGAGAGAGCGTAAAAGAAAGGGGGAGAGAGAGCGCAAAAGAGAGGGGGGAGAGCACAAAAGAGAGGGCGATAGAGAGCAGAGAGGAGAGAGAGCAAACGAGAGGGGGGAAGAGAGAGAGCAAAAGAGAGGGAGAGAGACAGCAAAAGAGAGGGAGAGAGAGAGAGAGCAAAAGAGAGGGAGAGAGAGAGAGAGCGCAAAAGAGAGGGGGAGAGAGCGCATAAAAGAGCGGGAGAGCGCGCAAAAGAGGGGGGAGAGAGAGCGCGCAAAAAGAGGGGGGAGAGAGAGCGCAAAAGAGAGAGAACGCAAAAGAGAGGGGGTTGAGAGATCGTAAAAGAGAGGGGGAGAGAGAGCGCAAAAGAGAGGGGGAGAGAGAGAGAACGCAAAAGAGGGGGGGGAGAGAGAGAGCGCAAAAGAGAGGGGGAGAGAGAGCGCACAAAAGAGAGGGGGAGAGAGAGCGCGCAAAAGAGAGGGGGAGAGAGAGCAAAAGAGAGGGGGATAGAAAACAAAAGAGAGGGGAGAGAAAGCAAATGAGAGGGAGAGAGAGGGAGTAAAAGAGAGGGGGAGGGGAGAGAGAGCACAAAAGAGAGGGGAAGAGAGCCAAAAGAGGGGGAGAGAGCACAAAAGAGAGGGCGATAGAGAGCAGAGAGGAGAGAGAGAGCAAACGAGAGAGGGGAAGAGAGAGAGCAAAAGAGAGGGAGAGAGACAGCAAAAGAGAGGGAGAGAGAGCAAAAGAGAGGGAGAGAGAGAGAGCGCAAAAGAGAGGGGGAGAGAGAGAGCGCAAAAAAGAGGGGGAGAGCGCGCAAAAGAGGGGGGAGAGAGAGCGCGCAAAAAGAGGGGGGAGAGAGAGCGCAAAAGAGAGAGAACGCAAAAGAGAGGGGGTTGAGAGATCGTAAAAGAGAGGGGGGAGAGAGAGCGCAAAAGAGAGGGGGAGAGAGCGCAAAAGAGGGGGGGAGAGAAAGCAAAAGAGAGGGGGAGAGAGGGAGCAAAAGAGAGGGGGAGAGAGCGCAAAAGAGAGGGGGGGGGAGAGAGAGAGAGCGCAAAAGAGAGGGGGAGAGAGAGCGCACAAAAGAGAGGGGGAGAGAGAGCGCGCAAAAGAGAGGGGGAGAGAGAGCAAAAGAGAGGGGGATAGAAAGCAAAAGAGAGGGGAGAGAAAGCAAATGAGAGGGAGAGAGAGGGAGTAAAAGAGAGGGGGAGGGGAGAGAGAGCACAAAAGAGAGGGGAAGAGAGCGCAAAAGAGGGGGAGAGAGAGTGTGCAAAAGAGGGGGAGAGAGAGCGCAAAAGAGAGAACGCAAAAGAGAGGGGGAGAGAGAGAGCGTAAAAGAGAGGGGGAGAGAGAGCGTAAAAGAGAGGGGGGGAGAGCGCAAAAGAGAGGGGGGAGAGAGAGCGCAAAAGAGAGGGGGAGAGAGAGCAAAAGAGAGGGGGAGAGAGAGCAAAAGAGAGGGGGGAGAGAAAGCAAAATAGAGGGGGAGAGAGGGAGCAAAAGAGAGAGGGAGAGAGAGAGCAAAAGAGAGGTGGAGCGAGAGAGAACGCAAAAGAGAGGGGGAGAGAGAGCACAAAAGAGAGGGGGTGAGAGCAAAAGAGAGGGGGAGAGAGCAAGGGTTGGGACCACTGTACTGCAAAAAATGTGTGAACGGGCTTTAGGACTAGTTATATATATATATATATATATATATATATATATATATATATATATATATATATATATATATTCCACAGTGAATCAGCACTTGTACCATTTTAATGACAACAGGTGCACTGTGCACAACAATGCACACAATATATTTCTCCCAAAGATAGGCACTTCGGTCTTTCAATGCAATCAGTGATTACATTAAAAAACAAGAGAGTAATTATGTTCGTGAGAAGTCGCTTTTGTGTAAGTAAAACCTATCTTTTCCCGAAATCAACTGATCCCAAATTATTTAAAAAGTCGAATTGTATATTAAACCATATGATCAGTGCATTTAATAAACTTTACTATGTGGCTGCTGTTGAATGGCTAGACTGAGTTAGAATTAGTTTCAGTTTCTATTCTGTAAACAGCTGAGCGATTTTGCCGTGTTCCTGTTCTCACAATATGTTTCCTAACCTGCATATTCTTCGCAATGTTGTATTTTTCCTGGGAGATGTTATATATATATATACAGTATATATTCCTATACTACCTGTGCTGCTGACCACAGAGTGATCCTTACCTTCCTCTTCTGGACTAGAAGCTCAAACCCGACTGAGCTTAGTCTGTCGCATATGCAGCTCACAGCACTCTCCTGTAGTTATGAGTAGATGCAAACTAAAAAAATCCCAGCGGTAGGAGAAACGAAACTCAGTATAATGCGCAGACTCTGTGTGACCTCACATAACATTCCAGTAGCTCATCTCTCTCAAGACCTTCAGCTGAGAACCCAGTATTGTTTTATTTATTTTATTTCGTATAAGCTAAATCTCCTAAAAATAAAAATTCTAGAAGAACATGTAAATAAATGTTTGTGGTTGGAAAATTTTATATATATATATATATATATATATATATATATATATATATATATATATATATATATATATATATATATATATATATATATATATATATATATATATATATATATATATATATATATATATATATATATATATATATATATATATTTATTTATTTATTTATTTTTTGGTGGGTGTGGTCTTCTGCAGCCCCTATATGTATTATACAGATGTGGACAACATAAGTGACACCTCTTTTGAAATATAAGAGTCCCTTTGGCTCAAGTGTTTGACTAGAGGTACAAGGGACCACTATGCCCCAAATATGAAAGAGGAGCAGTTTCCTTTTTTAAGATGCAGGTATAGTGCCCTAGTGATCACCAGGAATATATTCTGTAGAGCAGGTATGGCAACCGTACAGTAGTTTTTTTTAGCCTTTCAAGAAAAGCAGAACTAACAATGTGCCAACGTATTGTGGCCCTGGGAAAAGGAACTAAAAATGTGTGCTTTAGGGTGGCCAAAATTCAAAAGAGCCCCCTGGAGGGAAGAACAGCAAACATAATGATCCCTGGTACCTTACCTCAATTTGGCCCTGTGTCACTGACCATTTTTAGAAAATGAATTTTTATAGCCATAAATGTATATGAAGCTCTTGAAGGGACACTGAACCCATTTTTTTTCTTTTATGATTCAGATAGAACATGCAATTTTAAGCAACTTTCTAATTTACTTCTATTATCAATTTTTCTTCATTCTCTTGCTATCTTTATTTGAAATGCAAGAATGTACGTTTAGAAGCCATTTTTGGTTCGCAACCTGGGTTGTGCTTGCTGATTGGTGGCTAAATGCACCCACCAAAAAACAAGTGCTGTCCAGCGTGTTGAACCAAAATTTGTCTGGCTCCTTAGCTTAGATGCCTTATTTTTAAAATAAAGATATCAAGAGAACAAAGAAAAATTGATAATAGGAGTAAATTAGAAAGTTGCTTAAAATTGCATGCTCTATCTGAATCATAAAAGAAAGAATTTGGGTTTAGTATCCCTTCTATAATAATGGCCCGCTGTCCCCATGGGCTAGGAAGTTTGCTATCACTTCTGTAGAGGACAATATTACAGAACCCTTACCTTACCCAATGCTTTAGTTAGAGAGCCATTTCACACAATATTGGGAAAAAAGGGAAGGGACTTATCTATATATTTAAAGAGGACTCCACTAATTTGCAGTTGATCATCACCTGCCTAAGTAGACCCTGGAGGAGATTTGAATAGGAAGAGGGGAGCTTATTCAGAACCCCTAGCTTTTCTCATAAAACACCCAGATATCCTGTTTTAAATAAGAGGTCACATTCTTAAGTGGCTATCAGGTGACCACCATATGCATCTAGAATAATATTTTGGGGGTGGGTTATCCTCTCACATTACATTACTTTCTTTAAAAGAGGCAATCACACTTTACAAAGAATTGTCTTCTTTCTGTCCAGCTGTTGGTTACCGTCAAACCAAAGACAAATTTGCACAACACTGGTCCTGTTTCAGTGTACTGCAAATCTAAAGAATCTCTCCCATCCTTACCATATAGTCTATATATAGTGTCTCACCATTTAAATGACAGGTTTCATGATCTTATAGAAGTTATAGCTAATGCTAATCATAGTGCTTACAATGACCTTGCAACAACATCTAGACTCATTTTGTTGTATTGCTGATGCCAAAAGGTCCCTGTTTCTCTGAGCAAATACAAATATGCAGGTGGGCAAATAAATGGGGCAGCTAAGTGAATGTAAACATAAGTTACTTTTCTGAAAAAAATAAGGATTTTATAGTGGATGTAAACAAGTGTATATATATATTTTTTAGTGAGCTTGGGCGGGGTTCAGAACATGTTGTCAAAATAATGCCCTATTCATGATTAATTATTTGTAGTTCTAAAATATATCTAATATTGTATGATTATGTACTATATGATATTCCATACATAAAGAACAGTATGGCTGAAAGTATAATAATAATAATAATAAATAACTTTTAATGTAAAACATAGCTACATAATACTACATTTTGGTGTTTAGAAAATTAGAATAGTATCTAAATTAAATGCTGACCCTGCATAAATATTTAGGAAATCATAAAAAAAGAGCTATTTAGCTTGAATGTTGTTAGAAGTTGTTTGCAAGTTGGCTGTGTTTGTGTGAAATGCTTTACATAGCCAGCTATTTTCTATCTTGCCTATGTTTCCTTAAAGGGTGTTTAAACGCTAAATAAATGCTATATAGAATTATGCATTCAAAGAAAAGATTAGTCTGAGAATAACAAATAGATGTATTTTTTAAAGTTTTATTAGCTGTTTAAATAGTGACAAAATAAATAAAAAATAACAATGGGGGCTGCCATGTTGTAACTTAGGTTACCTTCTCTGCTGTGGCCAATTAGGGACAGTTATAAATAGGTCACTAGAGTGTGCAGCCAATGACTGTGTAAAATATAACAGTGTTCTGCACTTTTATTTCTAACAGGAACTCAAAAGCTCACAATTTCAGAATGGCATTACAGGAAAAGGGGACACAATAAATAATAAAAGTATATTGCAAAATTTTAAATTGGGCCTTGTCCCACACTCTAGCATTATTTTACACAAAAGCAAGATGCGTTTGATGTCCTTTTAACTCGGTTCCTGGTTTTTAATTTCTCTTTGACATTCAGTATACACAGACAGTAATATAGTTTAACTTTTAGTAGCACACAAATGTGTAACATTACACCTTAACTTATTGAAAACATTGCAATTATTATGGAAATTCCCTTATTTGGGAGATGAAGTCACACGTTAACTATATGTGTTTTTCCAAATTAAAGGATCATAAAAGTGATTGCACCGTTGCTTGCATACCAATATGGATTACACCCTTTCAAAATGGGTTAAATACATAGTTAAAGTCAGCTCTAGGGCAGCAATTAACTACTGGGAGCTAGCTAAACTCATCCAGCGATAGGGTTTCTAGGAAAGTGAGGAGTTACAAATGCTGCTGGGTGTGCAGGGAGGAACATGCATTGTGCAACTGGAATGCACAGGAATAGTGCTACTAGACAACACTATTCATGTTCCTCCCTGCAAACCTTGTAAAATGTGTAACTGATAACTGTCTAAGAAAACATGGCTGAGGTGGCAACCGTACCTGATGATCCAATGGCAAGAGACATGTGTGTAGGCACGCATCAATCATCAGCTTCCAATATTGCATTGTTGCTCCTGAGCCTACCTAGGTATGTTTTCCAACAAAGGATATTAAGAGAACAAAGCAAATTAGATAATAAAAATAAGTTGAAAAGTCTCTTAAAATTGAATGTTCTATCTCACTCATGAAAGTTTAATTTTGACTTTTATCTACCTTTAACCCTTTCTGGTCCTATTTTGGAATATATCCAACAAAGGGTTTTACTGCTTGCGGTCCAATGTTGGATATATTCCGACATAGGACCGGAAATGTGACAAAGTTCCCAGTTACATTACCAGTGATCGGTGCACAGCTAGGCTAGATGTGGCGCTGTGCACTGATTACTGGTACTAAACTGACGCCGCAAGCACGGGGACCGCTTCAGGAAGCAGAACGACCTAAACGGTACTGACCAGCAGTCATCAGAGATTCCCCGCTGTCCTGGCTGAATGGGGAGAAATGAGAGGCCAGGAGGGATGGAGGAGCCGGGAGGGAGGAGCCTGGCGGCACAACCCTGATGTGTGCAAGGGATCTGGATATGCTGAGCGGCTGAGCCTAATAATCTGCTGTCAGTCTGTGGATATATATATATATATATTTATATATATATATATATATATATATATATATATATATATATATATATATATATATATATATATATATATATATATATATATATATAAATAAATAATAATGTGACACATCACTTTCCCATAATAAAATAACTGCACACTTTCCCATCTGTATCCCTAAGGCTGATGGTAAAATAAATAAGGCCTGCTGGCGCACTTATTAAAAATTAATAGGACCGGAAAGGGTTAAAGTTGATAGGAGGATTTGGAACATTGACATATTTTTGTATTTTACCACTGAACTTTTATAATGCACATATTTTTATTGACTGCTTATTATTTTCAATTTTAATGGTTAATAAAAAACACAAAATGTTATAGGGTCAACTGTTGATCAAATGTAGCCTCAATAATAATCATAGAAAAACAAGCACAAGCGAGGGCACTCACAGGTCTTTATCATTCAAACGGTATCTTTATTAAACAAATAACATCATATAAAAGTTGATGTTTTGCCTACTTCAGTTAGCCTTTCTCAAGACAATCTTATTCAGTGTCACTATACAGTGTCTCACACACCGCCATTCTGAGTACACTGACTCGTATTGTTATTTATAGCTGTTCTTTTGTGTGATATGAATAGTTAGGTTTGCAACACCTCTGACCCCTAGATCAGGGATAGCCACATGCGGCTTTCTGCACTAGGTTTTTTGGCCCCTGGGAAAAAAGCAGAAATAATCATTTGTCCCAAAGTTTTTGTGTCCCCAGGAAAAAGAGGAGGTAAAAAATGATGTGCTTTGGGGTGCCTGGTGGGTGAGCAAAGAAGATGACCACAACTTAATGGGACACTGATCCCAATTTTTTCTTTCATGATTCAGATAGATCATGACATTTTAAGCAACTTTCTAATTTACTCTTATTATCAATTTTTCTTCGTTCTCTTGCTATCTTTATTTTAAAAGCAGGAATGTACATCTTAGCAGCCAGCCCATTTTAGATTCAGCACAATGGATAGGGCTTGCTTATTGGAGGCTTACATTTACCCACCAATAAGCAAGCATAACCCAGGTTCTCAACCTATGCATCACATTCCTGCTTTTTAAATAAAGATAGCAAGAGAATGAAGAAAAATTGATAATAGGAGTAAATTAGAAAGTTGCTTAAAATTGCATGCTCATAAACGAAAAAATGTTAAAGAACTCTCTGGAGGGGAGAACAGGGGTCACTTTACATTTGTATTAAATATTATTTATGCATTTAATAGACACAAATTTATATTGGTATCTTGAGTCAATTGATTTGCCATGTTGGGCTCATCCCTATGTTGTTAATGTTCAGCGGCAGCATGAGAGATGCCACAGTCTGAGGCCATATGCCTCAAATGCTTATGATTTCCTAAAGATGTTATTGACTAAGATCTTGAAAGTTATTTAAGCTTCAGGAAACCAGTTAACATGGGTTAAAGAAGAATTTGCGGAGATTTGTCCCACTGGACAGTTATTTGTGTCATAAGTAAAAGTAAAATAGTGCTGCGATATCTGTCAGTGGCGAGCGCTTTACAAATAAATGATAATAATTATCTAAGTGTTTCCTTTGAATTCATATCTATTCACATGCACACCCCTCAATGAAGCTGCTCCAATTATTACCACATTGTTTCACAAAACATAAAGGGTGCATGTAATTCACAAATAAATTACAATAAATCTGAATATAATTACAGAGGTACTGTTTTAAAATGTAGAAAAAAAAATGTTAATTTACTTGTGATTTGAAAATACTGTTTACTCATAAGCGCTCACATGGTCATGATAGGTAATTTCCAGTAGATACTAAGGAAGGCAAATATTTAGTTTCTTCCTTTTTTCTCCTTCACTTTCTTGTAACTACCTACACGCAGAAAAATGTGTATCTGTAAATAGATAAAATGCTTTAAGTATTGTAAAGCTTTAAAAACAAACAGCTGCAGTGCACACAGTTATTTTAATACTGAATCTTAATGGTGTGTGAAGTCATAAACATACACAGTTTAAATAGAAAAAGAAAGAAGAAGAGTTGCCAAAAAATTCCTTAGGAAACAAAAGTATGACCAAGGCAGCACTTTGGTTTACATACAAAAATATTTATTAACCCTCATTCCACTAAATCCACACACATTAATACATTAATATAGCAAAAAAATATATAGCTACACATATACAGGGAGTGCAGAATTATTAGGCAAATGAGTATTTTGACCACATCATCCTCTTTATGCATGTTGTCTTACTCCAAGCTGTATAGGCTTGAAAGCCTACTACCAATTAAGCATATTAGGTGATGTGCATCTCTGTAATGAGAAGGGGTGTGGTCTAATGACATCAACACCCTATATCAGGTGTGCATAATTATTAGGCAACTTCCTTTCCTTTGGCAAAATGGGTCAAAAGAAGGACTTGACAGGCTCAGAAAAGTCAAAAATAGTGAGATATCTTGCAGAGGGATGCAGCACTCTTAAAATTGCAAAGCTTCTGAAGCGTGATCATCGAACAATCAAGCGTTTCATTCAAAATAGTCAACAGGGTCGCAAGAAGCGTGTGGAAAAACCAAGGCGCAAAATAACTGCCCATGAACTGAGAAAAGTCAAGCGTGCAGCTGCCAAGATGCCACTTGCCACCAGTTTGGCCATATTTCAGAGCTGCAACATCACTGGAGTGCCCAAAAGCACAAGGTGTGCAATACTCAGAGACATGGCCAAGGTAAGAAAGGCTGAAAGACGACCACCACTGAACAAGACACACAAGCTGAAACTTCAAGACTGGGCCAAGAAATATCTCAAGGCTGATTTTTCTAAGGTTTTATGGACTGATGAAATGAGAGTGAGTCTTGATGGGCCAGATGGATGGGCTGGATTGGTAAAGGGCAGAGAGCTCCAGTCCGACTCAGACGCCAGCAAGGTGGAGGTGGAGTACTGGTTTGGGCTGGTATCATCAAAGATGAGCTTGTGGGGCCTTTTCGGGTTGAGGATGGAGTCAAGCTCAACTCCCAGTCCTACTGCCAGTTTCTGGAAGACACCTTCTTCAAGCAGTGGTACAGGAAGAAGTCTGCATCCTTCAAGAAAAACATGATTTTCATGCAGGACAATGCTCCATCACACGTGTCCAAGTACTCCATAGCGTGGCTGGCAAGAAAGGGTATAAAAGAAGAAAATGACATGGCCTCCTTGTTCACCTGATCTGAACCCCATTGAGAACCTGTGGTCCATCATCAAATGTGAGATTTACAAGGAGGGAAAACAGTACACCTCTCTGAACAGTGTCTGGGAGGCTGTGGTTGCTGCTGCACGCAATGTTGATGGTGAACAGATCAAAACACTGACAGAATCCATGGATGGCAGGCTTTTGAGTGTCCTTGCAAAGAAAGGTGGCTATATTGGTCACTGATTTGTTTTTGTTTTGTTTTTGAATGTCAGAAATGTATATTTGTGTATGTTGAGATGTTATATTGGTTTCACTGCTAAAAATAAATAATTGAAATGGGTATATATTTGTTTTTTGTTAAGTTGCCTAATAATTATGCACAGTAATAGTCACCTGCACACACAGATATCCCCCTAAAATAGCTAAAACTAAAAACAAACTAAAAACTACTTCCAAAAATATTCAGCTTTGATATTAATGAGTTTTTTGGGTTCATTGAGAACATGGTTGTTGTTCAATAATAAAATTAATCCTCAAAAATACAACTTGCCTAATAATTCTGCACTCCCTGTACAGTATATATACACACACACACATACATATATCTATATCATGGTAGTCCCTAAAACTGGGGAATTCTTGGGTATATGTGCCTAGGGGACGGGCACACTAGTAGTAATATGTACATGAAGCATTGCTCCTGGCAATAATAATATGATGCGGGTTCTCCCATGGAGAGTGACATTGCTGAACTGGGATAACAGTATGTCTTATACCTTAAAGCAATCAATCAACTGGTCTAGATTGTCTAATGGAATATAAAGTGTGGTCCTGAGGAATTATATGGGACAGCGCAAATTAGTGCCAAGTCAGAAGGTCACATTTAAATTCTACAAAAGAACATAACAGAGTGATGTTACTAATAAGAACTCTGTTCAGACAATATTTTTTATTTTTTTTAAATGATGGATACTGTTGCATATGCAATATTGATACATATACTAAAACACAATCTAATACTGGAGCAATCTTTCCAATCTTAAAAGGTTTAATGTAATTTTCTTCTTATATGTGATTGTATAACATTAGGTTCCCTGCAGGTTAATGCTGTCCAATAAGAACATGGGAGGTGTCTTCGTAACCACAAAACACATTTAAGCACTCCCATAGGTGTAGTAGAGTAAGTATAATAGTAAAAGTGCAGAAAACATCCCAACATGTAATTGTAGAACCTTAGGTTTCTTGCAGGTTAATACTGTCCAATGAGAACATGAAAGGTGTCCATGTAACACATATAAGCACTCCTATGGGTGTAGTATATGTGTAAAGCATAATGGTAGAAGTGCAGAACACATTCCAACATGTAATTTTGCAGGTTAATGCTGTCCAATGAGAACGTGTAACCACGGAACACATTTAAAGGGACAGTATACACTGATTTTCATATAACTGCATGTAATAGACATTACTATAAAGAATAATATGAACAGATACTGGTCTAAAAATCCAGTATAAAACATTTATAAGGTCTTAGAGGCTCCATCTATCTTTCATATACCCTTAACCTTTAAACCTGTAACTTGACCAACTCACAATTCCACAAACCTTGCCATTATGGTGACACCTGAAATAAAGACACTGACACCAGAGTTTAGCTATATATGGAAAGGTCACGTTTAATAATTTAATTAAATTTCTTATTGGGTAATAACATACCCCAAATCAAATTCAACAACACAAAATGCACCAGTATTTGAACATGAACTTGGATCCCACGTGTCAGAGCAAGAGGGGGAGGAGAGAACCTGCAGCATAGACCAACCATTAGCTAGACCACCGAATCACGACTTAGGTTGGGGTATGCTACAGGATCCCTTCCACCCCTCATATGCCCGCCTACATGCCAGATCCCAATTTCACTGCCAAAAAAAGAATACTCTTTCCGCCAATAAACCACTTAGCCATTCCCGTGACCTTTACTCACCTTTATCATATCCTCCAGTATCCTCCTGATGTCCTCCAGGAACTGATCATTACCTGCATCGTTTAGGTGCACTCCGTCTTGCCTGAATATCTCCTTCCTTTTTGCTGCTATTAAAGGATGTTCCAGCACTAAACCCCCTATGCCCCTCACTGCCTTGGCTGCTACATGATTAATCTTTCTTCTAGATATATAGCCCGCCCTTTGCGTGTCCGTATTCCTCCAGAACAATCTCGAGATCATGTTTGACCATACTATTTTTACTACCTGCCATGCCCAACGCCAACCAACTTATTACTTCCTTTATTTTCTCTTCCAATTCTCTCTGTGGACATGACCCAATATTGTTACTGCCCAAGTGTATAATCAGCACATCAGGGCATCCCCATCTCTGCCTTGCCTGCTGTATGGTGCCTACCAACTCGTCCCTACTTCATTCTTCGCTTACCTATCCACCTAATACTGGCCTCAGTGTGCCTAAAACCTAAATGAGCTTCTTTAGCCAATGCCGCGGCCCACAATTGCACCCAGTATACATATGAGTGCCCTACCACCCATATCCTCAAAGCTCTTCCTGCAAAAAGATGGAGAAAAACATTGTCATTTAGGTTGGTTCATTATTAAGGAGAAAACCCTTCTTTTAGACGCCATTATTGCTCATATCCTACCTGATGTAGGACTTGTATGCCGCAGATTTCCAGCTCCCCATTTTTTTAATCTGCTCCGCCGAGCACCCACTACTTGCCGCGCTGGTTGCTGCCCCAATTCTAAATGAATGTGGAGCGAAATACGCATTTATCCAGCCTAATTTCCTTACCACCCGCTCTAATACCTTTCGGAATTGAAAAATTGTGACACTAGACCCGTCCTTATGCCTTACAAAATGCATTCCTCCTGCTCTTTCCACTAACATATATTCTTTCATGGCCGCTACTGGACACGATAATCCTTCCACTGCTTTCATTGACACCCATGCCTCTTTACCAGCAAAATCCGTCTTTGACCTCCTGATCAAAACCAATACTGCCCTCTCGCCCCATCCCTCTTTTTTATTCTTAGCCAACAATTCTCCTATCCTTAATGCTCTGTGGAAAGCCAACAAAAATGCCACTTTAAATATCAGTGCCTCGTCCATATCAAAACATACTTCTTTAAGCATCTCTATCATCTCCACAAGACTATCTTCCGTTATAGGCTCCCTTTTGTCCTTTCCCTTCTTTTCTACTGTGTCCCACCCTTTTACTACTTTGCTCACCACAAATCCCTTCCCGTGTAGCTGGACGAAGTGCGCCACCCCTGCCAGCACTGTACCTAGTTGTCCCTTCTTCATACCGCCCTGCTTTAATACCCATAGCCATTCCAAAAACCTGGTTTCCTCACTCGCCCTATATTCCTACTAAATTCGCTCCACTGTTCCCAATACTTCTTGTATTCCGCTAATGTTTTTGGCGCCACGGGCTTCTCAACCATTTCCCTGATTCCATCTATTCGCTGCCAATCTGCCAAAGAAAAACAGGGCAGGCATCACCTTCCTTTCTTGCTCCTGGAGCAACCTTCCTAAATACATCCCACTTAAAACGTGACATATGCTGAGCTTGAAACAGATATTATGCTTAAGACACTTCAAGACTAGATATCTCAAATATTTAATTACTGGGCCAGAGGATGATGATAAATTATTCATTACGTCAACTACTGCTTTATTATCAGACCAGCATATTATTCTTTTGTTCTCCAATATATGGCCCCATAGTTCTATTGCCACTATAATGGGAAATAATTCTAGCAGTGTCAAATTCCTTACCCAACCTTTCTCTTTTCAATCCTTTGGCCATTCGCCCACACTCCAACTACCCTGCAAATAGGCCCTGAAACCAATACTGCCTGCTGCATCCGTGTACAACTCTAGCTCCTCCACTGACGTCACCTCTTCCCATATCCTGACTCCATTAAAATCATTCAAAAATGAATCCCACACTTTTTTATTTACTCAAACCATATGCTCCGGCTGCTTAGCCCCTTTTGTTCCCATCTCCAACCTTCTTTTAAATATCCTGCCCACTGGTATTACCCTGCACGCAAAATTTAAAACTCCCAGCAGCCTCTGCATCTCCCTGAGTGTCACTTTATTTCTTTTTATCATCCTTTTAATAATCTGCCTTGCCTTATCAATCTTATCGGCTGGGAGCTCGCACTGCCCCTTCACCAAATCGATCATAATTCCCAGAAAAACAAGCCTTGCTCCTGGCCCTTCTGACTTTTCCTTTGTAACTGGCACCCCCAATTCCTTTAGCATTAATTCCAAATTCTCCTTCCAAATTCTACATTCTACAGAGTCGACCCTCCCAACTACTAGAAAATCATCTAAGTAGTGAGCCATATTCTTACACCTAGTCCTTTTCAGAAACAACCAATGCAGAAAGGAACTAAACTTTTCAAAAATTGAACAAGAAACCGAACACCCCATGGGTAAACACTTATCTATATATATGGATGTCTTGAAAAAGGCCTCATAGGGGCCGAAACGCGTCGATACTGGGTAAGCAAAATTCTAATCATCGTTATTTTTTTATACAGAATACACTATGTTATTTTATTGTTTATAGGACACTACATCAAATAGGATTGACACTGGGATACTACACCAAACAGGATTCACAGACACAACCACTATCAGGATCATCTCTGGAGGATTGTGTTTTTTGGGTCTTTCTTTTTCTCACATTTTTTGGCTAATACATTTTTTCACCATATTTTTCACCATTTTTTATCATCACACTTTTTTTCATCATTTTTACACTAATATATTTTTAATATTTTTACTATTTGTTTATATATATATATATATATATATATATATATGGTCACTTATTTTTATTTTTATCTTTTTCTTATTTTTTCATAATTTTTTCATTTTTTTCACTTATTTTTTTCATTTTTCACATACTATTCACATTGATTTTATCATCACTTCAGTTTTTTTTTTTTTACTGTTTCATCGTTTGCTTCACTTCAGTTTTGCCACTCTCAACATTTGGAGGATAAACCCTTTGTGACTGTGTGACCTTTAAAGCACTTTCAGGATTTTACATATAGGACAGCTTCTTGGACATTCATTGAACATTTAGGAGACTTACTAGGTCCGGATCTTATTATCATTGTATTTTATTTGGTTTTATATGTGTTTGTTTTTATGGTATTATTCTTTGTAAATTAAATCAAGTTTTTACTATCCCACCCTCTATTATGGCCTTTTTTATGTTATTATAATATATTGAGGGCTTTTAAACTATATTGGAATCTGGTCAGTACGTTGGGCCAGCTATTACCCAGCCATTTAGGCGCTTTATACTTATTCTTCACTATATAATAAAAACCATCAAACTTACATCCCATTAATTATAAGCTACTCGGGTTCAAAGGTAACAATCTAAAGGCAGTTTCCACATCAATCTTTGCCATCAAGGCTCCTCTCCCTAACTGTTTTACTATATTCAAGGCACTATCAAAGGATTGATACTGCACTGAGGATTCCAACTTATCAATTGCATCATTGACTGAATTTCCCCTGGGATAAGACAGGTGTTGTATCATCCTGTATTTTCCTCTTTCTTTTTTAGGTAACACTCCCAGGAGAGATACAATCAAATCCACCCAAGGCTTCTCCTTAAATGTCCCCGCCATTCTGCCCAGTTTCACCTCTTTCTCCAATTTTTCAGCCAACACCTCAGGAAATTCTGCTGCTGATTTCAGGTTTCTAGCCTGCATTGCACCCTTAGGGGCCTATCTATCAAGTTCCGAACGGAGCTTGATGCCCCGTGTTTCTGGCGAGCCTGCAGGCTACTTGAGGGCCTCCACACTGTCAGGGTATCTGTAAATGTCAGAGGACAATATATATATATATATATATATATATATATATATATATATATATATATATATATATATATATATATATATAATAAGATAAAATAATTATGAAATCTCTCAAATAGTAAGTTTGAGCATGCTCATTTTATCACTAAATACATTCTGTGTATTCCAAATCTGAGATCAGACATGAGATACTTTCTCTTGATTAACATAGCATCTAAGAGTTCAAAAGAGAGCATCTGTCTCATTAACCAGCACAAACCCCTGGGTTGATGGAGCCAATAGTCTGTGTTTTGGTGGAAGATATGATCAAAAGTCCCTTGAAGATTCTCACCAATTCTTTCTGATCTGAGAGAAGCATATACTAACATATGCCAACAGACATGATGTCTGAGGATTCTTTTGAAGCTTAAATAGATTCAGAGGGAGAACCAGTTTAGCTGAGGAAACAGCTCATACCGCCTAGGTGTTAAGTTACCCCTGCTGTTTAGATACACATCATGTACTGAGCCAAGCAGAAACATATATGGCATTGTAACTGAAATTAATTTTTAAAAGTACAACTTGTATGGTTTTCAATCCTGTATAAAAATGTAAAATTACATGTATCTGAGAAATGCATTTCAGGTTTGTAATAAAATTTTTTTTTTTTTTTTTTTAATTTTTTATTGAGGTTGTGGAAAAAATCAATACAACTTATGCTTGGTAATAAGCCAGAAATAATACAGATATAATACATCACAATAAAACAGTTTCCATGTAGACGAGCAAGATTCACATTGGAAAAAATAGTGATCTGAAAATTGGAACCTCATTTTCATAGTTACACATACAGTGAGTACTTTAAGGTCATGGAAAAAACAATACAACTAATGCAAGGTATTAAGCCAAGGATAGCACAGATATAATACTTCACAATAAAATGGTTGACGTGTAGAAAAACAAGATTCATACTGGAGGAAGTACTGGGTTAAGGTCTGGAACCTCAGTTACTCTATTGCTCATACGCTATATACTTTAGATGGTCCTATTGATATATTAAATTATCCAGCTATATTTCAAAACATGTCATTTCCAACTATATAATGCGATATGAAATGTAAGATTGGTAAAATCTCTAAGGTGCGGTATGTACAAGATAAACCGCGTGGTGAATTCTCCCATGCAGGGAGGTATATTTCAGGAGAGTAATAGTGGAGGGGGGGGGGGGAGGTGGGAAGTTAAATACAGTAAATGGACCTATGTTAAATAAGATATACACATTAATGGCCATACCTGCAATAATTATGACAAAGAGACTGAGTGAAGAAAAATATATAATAGAGCATTGCATCCTAGTGAGGAGTATATTAATGTTTGCGAGAAAATAAGGCTTTATGTCCATGGGGAGGGCTAGCCGGGCATAAATAAAAGCTATATACCAGATACTAAAGCCTAGAAATGTAAAATGCAACCATTAGGGAGAGCCATAACGTACACACATTAAATATAGAGGTGTAACCCTGTGCATCTAGATGCGATTGCAGGACCAGCCTGCACTAGGAGGTATGACAACCTAGGGGAGCTGGGAACAGAGCATAGAAAAGGATATACTTAGCCATGTGATTAAAGCACTCCTAAAGATATATTCTGACATAAGTGGTCTCAAGATCATCTGAGTTTGTCCAGATCATATATTATCTGTAGAAATATTGTTAGGGACAAAACTGCAGTATTAGTACACAGAGCAGGGCTGGAAAATTGCTTATGTGCTGCAGGCAGCATTATATTATAAGGCTATGTTCAGGACTATTTTGTGAGGCTATTTGATGAAAACAACCTCCCGCCGCCTCGGCCGCTGGCGGCAAGAAGTCACACACACCATCCATTCTTAGGTAAAATGAGCAAACACACAGCATGATAGCCTGTAAATGTAGAAAACTATGTAGTGAAACATTAAAAATTTTGTAGTGAGTGCAGACAATAAGGGACCTGTACATGATTGAACACAGTATAGAAACATTGCCATCAACCCACAAAACAATCTAGGTAGTATATAAACAGTATAACTGAACTAGTTAGAGAGAAACTTTGATAAGGATGCCTAGTCACATTGGGATCAAAAGGTATAGCCATATCATAATAATATGAGTAGTCCCAAGTCTGTAATGTAAGAGTCCAATTTATGAGACAAACAGAGGGACGCAAGCCTCCATTAACTTATGTCCATCTTGAGAGCTGCAATAACCAAGTACAGGAAGCTTCTGATAGGGAGCAGATATAGTATAGTGATAAGCAGAAGTAATACCGCCAACTGTGCAGTTAGTACATATATGCAGGACCAAACACCAATTAGGGGTTAAATAGAGTGATTAACAGACAACTTATGGTAGGCTAGAAGCCTCATGTCCAGGTTTTTAAGTCTCTTAGCCGATTCCCTTCCGATTAGTAAGAGGGACTGGAGGGCTGCTGGAGAAGTGAGAGCACTGAAGCTGAAAGTCAAAAGGTTTGGCTGTACATACATATGGGAAAGTCCAGTACAAACGCCCCCATGCTTTTGTGTCACTGAGGTTAACGGTCAGTAGTATGCTGCTGTGGAGCGATAAAAAATTCCCCTGAGGTTCCCGGTATTTACCTTTCACAGGTCGCCGCCACAAAGCCAGTGTCTTCACTGGTCTTAGAACTATGCCGGGGGAGTTCCGATTTGTTGCGGCTCCTTGAGATGGGTCGACCGCAGCTGTATATGTGTGCTGATGAGCCCTATATAGAACAGGCTCAGCAAGGTCGGGTTGTCGTCGGGGCTGACAGGCGCTCTGTCTGCTAGGAGCTGCGTACAGATTGTCAGCCAAACTAGTATGGTGTTTTTCCAATAGGCGCCTCATCTCCTCCAGGAATAGTAGCGAGAACTCCATATTACTGGCTGAGTTAGTATCCCTGAGGAGAAGTAGGCTTGCAGCGGTCCCTCAGTTAGATAGACGGCTAGAGGCCTGTAAACAGAGTGGTGCGCCTCCAAGATGGCGGCTCACTCTCCCACCTCTGCAGGATAAAGCAGTGACGGCGGACTGGTGCAGACTCTCCGGGTCCCCAAAGGTTCATGAAAAGTCAATATCAGGTCTTAGGTCCATCCACATATATGTTGGGTACAAAAAGGTTGCTGTAGAATGTGAATAGACCCCTAAATTAGGATCTTGGGCCCGGGAGCTGCACCAATACACATCCTATTAGCTCTACAGTTGGCTCCGCCCCCCCGGTTTGTAATAAATTTAATAATAACCTATTCTTTTTATTTTCCAGGCATCTGACAAATACACGTGTGGTTATCCCATAAATTGTGTCATATGTTGTATGCACTAAGAAAGAGGTGTACTGAATGTGAAATATCTCGTGTTTGTATGAATATAATGCCAGGATGTTAAATACTATAATTCCGGGGAGAGCAAATAATTGACAGCACAATTGCTTATTAATATGATTTTTAAACGCATTTTTGATATATCATAAGTGGAATATTTTCACGTTCGGTCTTAAAATGATGAGAAAAAATGGTACTGTGTGATCCATGTGTATTTGTGACTTATTAATACTAGGAATTATAGTATGTTGAATATAAACAATATAAGGAGATATTTGGATTGTAGCAATAATTGATGGTGAGACTGTATTTGCGTTTGTCTGCTGCCCCCAAGGGGATTAAAACTGGTATGACACACATGCAGAGCCAAGGCCAAGGCAAGAGAGGAAAAAAAAAGGTGTTTTTGTCTGCTAACTTTTGACTGAAAACTGGCATTTTTGGGGACACAGTCATTATAAGCAATAATATAATTTCTTGATCTGATTGCAATACCTTTCTTCATATGAGGTGACCTGAATCTACTTGGAAAAGCTGGAACACATTTAATTTGGTTCATGTTGGTGATGTATGACTGTTCTATATTTTAAATATTTTAAAGCAAATACATTCATTGCTGCTTCAGTCTAATTACAAAAAATCCAAGAGTGTGGCAGCACAACATATTTTTATTTTGAACACACAAGGAAAAACAGCAGAGCAACGTTTCGGGAGTGTGTCCCTTTGTCAAGCTGATTTTACACTGAACATAGTGAGAATTTATACACAGCCCCCACTAGAGGGCACTAGTGAGTATACACAAAAATTAACTCTATAGTATCCAAATAACAATCAATCACTGTGATGGATCAATGTACATAATTTGTCCTAAAACAACATTTACCTTATATATACAAAATTACCAAAAATACAATAGAGTATAATGATACATTTCCTACAAAAAATAAAAATAAAAATACTAATAATACAATTCCTACACATAATGAAGGCAGAAAGAAATTTATATACTGCTACATAAATAAATCTCAAAACATCCTAGTATAAATTTACATCCTAGTGAGCAATCAACCCAATATCCAACAATATTTTCACCTGTAAATTCCATACAAAGGTATTTTATAAAAAGGTTATTTATAAAAAGATGTTATTACAAAAACAGAAATAAATTTAACTCTCTATTGAGCCCAGAGGGTTCTAATGTACCAAGCTTGTAGATCCAGAAGGCCTCACTTTGCTTCAGTAAACATTCTCTATCCCCACCACGACGTGGCTTCTGAACCCATTCAATAATCTGAAACCTGAGTTGGTTTATAGCATGACCCATCTTAAGAAAATGGTGGGAAACAGGGTCAGTGACTTTTTTTGTGCGTATATTTACTTTTACGCACAAAAAAAGTGCTGGTTTTCCTTGCGTGTTCAAAATAAAAATCTGTTGTGCTGCCACACTCTTGGATTTTTTGCATATTTGGAGGCGTTCATGGTGCCCCTGTGGCGTGCATGCAGTACCCTCAGTGCTGGACAAGTTTGCTTGACAGTTTAATTACACTTAGTAAATTTTAAAGGGAACAATTTGTATTTTAAGATATATCCATAGTCCTGTGTAGTCTTAACTAGTCACTATTGCTAAATAATTTATTGGCTAAACAAAGGTCCTTTGTATTTCATATTTCTAAGTCAGGCCTATTATTGTAAGTAAATCTCTCTGGTGTATATTAAGTTATTTGATATATATATATATATATATATATATATATATATATATATATATATATATATATACAGTGGCGTCACTATGGGGGTGCGGGGGTGCGGGCCGCACCTGGTTGACACCCTCCAGGGGGTGACACCAAAAAAAAAAAAAGATTTTTTTTTTTTTTTAATTTTATTGAAATTCAAAGAAATACAATGTTGAGATGCATAGATTTTTTTATTAGAGGGGCTGGCATTTGTGAACATTAGTGGGACTGTGGAAGTTGTAGACACATAATTTTTTTGCCCCTTGAGTCAGCGCTGCAATTTCCACAAATAGTTTTCCCGGCTGCTTTTGCTTGTGTGTACTTTGCTCCTCCCCTGCCCAATTTCACTATGAATGTTGTGGGCGTGCCGTGGGGCTTGCAAAGTTGCACTGCTAGCCTAAACCTACCTGCCTATCTGTGCTCACTGCTCAGTGACATGTGGAGCAGTGGGGTCACTCACTGCTGTGCTGTCTCTCTAAACGGGAACTGGGAAATCGTGAGGGGATGCCTGGCACCTGACTGCATGACTGTTTGACACTGTCTCTAAAGTGAAGGAGCCACGTATTATGCCCACCAGACCTTTACGGTTACGGTACACTAAGTGCACACTGAACAGGTAGGAGGGCGGGCGGGGGTCTGGGGGTGGGCAGACTGCAGAGGTGATTGGCCATAAGAAATGGTAGGCACGCAGCCCGGGGCTGTGCACTGACAGACTTGGAACAGAGTCAGAGAGCAGAATTTTCATAGTTTGCGCGCCTAAACCTTTTCTTCAGTGATTTATTTTAGAGTGCTCTGTTTATCTTTCATTTGATGCTCTGCTGAGCCAGGGAGCAGCTCTAGGCATGAGCTTTATAATTAATGCAGTGCAGTTTACATATTTTGTATGTGTGTGTCTGAGTTTGTGTGTGTGTGTGTCTGAGTTTTTGTGTGTGTCTGTGTGTGTCTCAGTGTTTTTGTTTGTGTGTGTGTCTCAGTGTTTTTGTGTGTGTGTCTGAGTGTGTTTCCGAGTGTTTGTGTGTGCATCTGAGTATGTTTTTAAGTGTGTCTGAGTGTTTGTATGTGTGTGTGCCTGTGTTTTTCTGTGTGTCTGCTTTCTGGGGGGGGGGGGGGTGACACCATAACTTACCGCACCAGGTGACACCAACCCTAGTGACGCCACTGTATATATATATATATATATATATATATATATATACATACATATATTTTAGAATTTGCCTTATTGCTGCTAAAGAGTTTTATTTCAGCTCAGAGAAATTGGCATAGGAGTTGGTTGTTTGCACAAATAATATATAACATTTCTGATGTTTTAAATTAGAGTTATATATATATATAGGATAAATTGTAGGCTAAGTTGTTTAATTGTGCTGGTCTGAAAGTTAGTGACCCATACTTTGATATGTCATGGTGGTGATGTAATGCAATTCAATTGTGAATAAGGTTAATTCTAAGGGGCCCATTTATCAAAGGGCTTGCGGACCTGATCCGACACTGCGGATCAGGTCCGCAAGACCTCGCTAAATGCGGAGAGCAATACGCTCTCCGCATTTAACATTGCACCAGCAGCTCACAAGAGCTGCTGGTGCAACACCGCCCCCTGCTGACTCGCGGCCAATCGGCCACCAGCAGGGGGGTGTCAATCAACCCGATCGTATTCGATCGGGTTGATTTCCGCCGATTCCTGTCCGCCTGCTCAGAGCAGGCGGACAGGGTTATGAAGCAGCGGCCTTTAGACCGCTGCTTCATAACTTGTGTTTCTGGCGAGTCTGAAGACTCGCCAGAAACACGGCCCTTCAAGCTCCGTACGGAGCTTGATAAATGGGCCTGTAAAGGTACATTTGGTTTGCTTTGTAAAGAATATTGTAACAGTTTAAAGGGTCACTGAACCCAAATTTTTTCTTTCGTGATTCAGATAGAGCATGCAATTTTCAACTTTCTAATTTACTCCTATTATCAATTTTTCTTCGTTCTCTTGCTATCTTTCTTTGAAAAAGAAGGCATCTAAGCTTTTTTTTAGGTTCAGGACTCTGGACAGCAATTTTTTTATTGGTGGATGAATTTATCCACTAATCAGCAAGGACAACCCAGGTTGTTCACCAAAAATGGGCCGGCATCTAAACTTACATTCTTGCATTTCAAATAAAGATACCAAGAGAATTAAGAAAATTTGATAATAGGAGTAAATTAGAAAGATGCTTAAAATTTCATGCTCTGAATTACGAAAGAAAATGTTTGGGTTCAGTGTCCCTTTAAGTGTGTATCATTTGATTCATATCTGGTTTTCTATAAATATAATTCAATGTGTTTATAAGTTTAACTAATAAAGAATTTAGGAATTTATATTAATTTTAATTGTTTTGTATATGCATTTTATTGGGAGTTTGTTTTAAAGAATAATTATTAAATAAATTGTATTATAACCCTGCCATATACTGACAACACCAAACTTGTCATTTCTTCATGTACCTTGCTTTGTGCAGAGGGGCATAGAGATACTGGATCAGAAAAGGGCCTTCTCTAAACTGTTGCCACAAAGTTGAAAAAACAAAACAAATGTCATTGTATCCTGCAGCATTAAGGTGGCTCTTCACTGAAACTAAGGGGTCTAGCCTAAACCTTGAAAGACAGCCCCAGATGATTATCCCTTCTCCACCAAACTTTACAGTGGGCACTATGCATCCACCACACACAGTCCATCAGACTGTCAAATAAAGAAACATGATTCATCACTCCAGAGAACATGTTTCCATTACTCTATAGTCCGGAGATGGACACTTGGCATTGAGCATGTTTATGTGAGACAGCTGCTCGGCCACGGAAACCCACTTCTTCCTTTGAAAAGTACCACGTTTAAACTCACTGAGCTCTTCATTATGGCCCATTGTAATGGCAGAGCCAGGCCAGCAGATTTTAAGAATTCAGTTAATTATGGATATAAATGTTTTTATTACTAAGAAACTGCTTGGGTCCGGAAAAGGTTTGGATTTTGGAAAATACTTGTATATTTACACCAGTAAAATGGGAAAGCTTTGAGAGAGTGTAAAGCACAACATCCTATGTTATTTAGGCAATATTTATATGTCATAATACAGCTTATACGTGTAACCTAAAGGTAGTTTTATATCATTTTTAATACTTTTGTGTGTTTATATATATGATAGATAGATACTGTAGTGTAGATAGACAGATAGAGAGAGAGATGCAGGTTTTATGAGAATTATATATAATACATTGCAGGGCCGGACTGGGACCAAAAAAAGGCCCGGGCATTTTAGAGCAAAGAGGCCCACTCCCCCCCCCCCCCCCCTCACTATTTCTAATTTAACCATATACCAAACATGGCAAGTGTAATTCTTGTTTAAGTATCAAAAACATTTAACATTTTCAACACCCTATAATCACTATAATTTGTCAATAGGTTGCTATGAAAAAAATAAAGTAAAAAAAAAAACACACACACAAAAACACAACAAAACCAAAATAAAGTGCTAGTTTTTATCAAATTAAAACATGTCGTGCAAAAAAGAACACTCTTTTTTTTTTGAGACTGGGGCTGTCAAATTAACTGGATATTAAACACCAAATAAAGTTAGAAGGAATAATGAATTTAATGTAACATGAAATCCAACTTACAATTTACTTCTATTTGATTTATTTTGTCCTCTAGTTATCCTTTGTTGAAAAGGGTACCTAGGTAGGCTCAGGAGCTGTTGAGTGGTAACATACCAACGAAATGATGAAAAAATAATAATAGAAGTAAATTGTAAAGTTGTTTAATTTGTATTCTCTATTTGAATATTGAAAAAAATAGAAGATTTATCAGAGAATAATATGGAGATGCATTTTTACAGTTACAGTATATTAGATTCTTATATATTGAAAAAATTATATATATATATATATATATATATATATATATATATATATATATATATATATATATATAAAATTAATAAGGGGTTAATCAGTAGCACTAGACTTACATTGGGTTTTAAACAGCAAATTATAGACATTGTGTGACGGCCTTAAGCTGTGGCAGTAAATTGAACTTTACTTTGGACTTCATTTCTTATTTTATTACATTTAAACAGTGCACTTTATATTTTGTGAATAATGCATTTAAGTTCTGTATGTAGCAGTGTATTTAAGATTGTGATTTTGCAAATTCTGATTGGGCTTTGAATGGTACTGTTTAAGTTTAACAAATTAAAATTGTAACATTGCAGTTTATATTCTACAAATTGCATTGCACTTTGTATTTTTTTCTATCTGAGTTAACCCTGTCAGATTCAGAAAATGAGAGGGACATGGAAGAGTGCTTGGGTGTAACAAGCTTAGAGAATATAATGAGAGGTGTGAGAGAGCTTCAGACACACCAAGTGATTGGTGTGTCTGAAGCTCTCTCACACCTCTCATTATATTCTCTAAACTTGTTACACCCATAGGTGAAGGTGAAGTTTGTTTTAAGTTCACAATTCACTTGTTTAAAAGACAACTAAACACAGTAGAATATCATAAGCAATAAAGGTATAATAAACAGGCAATACAAAACCAATCATTTTGAATTTCACAAGAGTAGTAGATTTTTTTTCTGACAAATTTCAAAGTTATTTTAATTTTTTTAAATTAATTTTGACTTTAGCAGTCCTTTAACTGACAGAAAAGTAATGTTACTAAACTAGAGTCAAATACAAGTTAAACTGTACTGAAAACATATAAGTTGTATTTGCTAGAATTGATATCAGTGCTAGGCACTCCCCTGTTAACTTCACTCCTCCTTGTGAGATTCTGTATTCAAGAAACCAGAAAATATTACATGAATATCCATATGTAAAAAAGGAAAATAGTTTAGCACAACATTCCCTCAGTGGCCACATTCCATTGTAAAGGGGCTTTAATCATCCAATCAGGATGCTAGTCCCAAGACTTGCATGGGGGAGTGCATCTAGCACAGTTACTTCTCAGTTAGGAATAGTGATGTTGCGAACATAAAAATTTGGGTTCGCGAACGCGAACTTCCGCAAATGTTGGCGAACCGGGCGAACCGGGCGAACCGCCATAGACTTCAATAGGCAGGCGAATTTTAAAACCCACGGGGACTCTTTCTGGCCACAATAGTGATGGAAAAGTTGTTTCAAGGGGACTAACACCTGGACTGTGGCATGCCGGAGGGGGATCCATGGCAAAACTCCCATGGAAAATTACATAGTTGATGCAGAGTCTGGTTTTAATCCATAAAGGGCATAAATCACCTAACATTCCTAAATTGTTTGGAATAACATGCTTTAAAACATCAGGTATGATGTTGTATCGATCAGGTAGTGTAAGGGTTACGCCCGCTTCACAGTGCGCAGTGTAGGTGATATACCTGCCCTGACCAGGTATCAGTGGTCAGATGGACCCTTGCCCCAACACTGTGTGCCAGACATGCCATTATAGCAGACTTGTATGGCTTTAGCGTTGCTTTTTGGTAATTAGAAGGCTGCTAAATGCCACTTCGCACCACACGTGTTTTATGCCCAGCAGTGAAGGGGTTAATTAGGGAGCATGTAGGCAGCTTGTAGAGTTAATTTTAGCTTAAGGGTAGTGTAGTAGACAACCCAAAGTATTGATCTAGGCCCATTTTGGTATATTTAATGCCACCATTTCACCGCCAAATGCGATCAAATAAAAAAAAAATTGTTCACTTTTTCACAAACTTTAGGTTTCTCACAGAAATGATTTACAAAGAACTTATGCAATTATGGCATAAATGGTTGTAAAAGCTTCTCTGGGATCCCCTTTGTTCAGAAATAGCAGACTTATATGGCTTTGGCGTTGCTTTTTGGTAATTAGAAGGCTGCTAAATGCCACTGCGCACCACACGTGTTTTATGCCCAGCAGTGAAGGGGTTAATTATGGAGCATGTAGGTAGCTTGTAGAATTAATTTTAGCTTAAGTGTAGTGTAGTAGACAACCCAAAGTATTGATCTAGGCCCATTTTGGTATATTTAATGCCACCATTTCACCGCCAAATGCGATCAAATAAAAAAAAATTGTTCACTTTTTCACAAACTTTAGGTTTCTCACAGAAATTATTTACAAACAACTTATGCAATTATGGCATAAATGGCTGTAAATGCTTCTCTGGGATCCCCTTTGTTCAGAAATAGCAGACTTATATGGCTTTGGCGTTGCTTTTTGGTAATTAGAAGGCTGCTAAATGCCACTGCGCACCACACGTGTTTTATGCCCAGCAGTGAAGGGGTTAATTAGGGAGCATGTAGGGAGCTTGTAGAGTTAATTTTAGCTTAAGTGTAGTGTATTAGACAACCCAAAGTATTGATCTAGGCCCATTTTGGTATATTTCATGCCACCATTTCACCGCCAAATGCGATCAAATTTAAAAAAAACTTAAATTTTTTCGCAATTTTAGGTTTCTCACTGAAATTATTTACAAACAACTTGTGCAATTATGGCACAAATGGTTGTAAATGCTTCACTGGGATCCCCTTTGTTCAGAAATAGCAGACATATATGACTTTGGCGTTGCTTTCTGGTAATTAGAAGGCCGCTAAATGCTGCTGCGCATCACACGTGTATTATGGCTAGCAGTGAAGGGGTTAATTAGGTAGTTTGTAGGGAGCTTGCAGGGTTAATTTTAGCTTTAGTGTAGAGATCAGCCTCTTACCTGACACATAAGACCCCCTGATCCCTCCCAAACAGCTCCCTTCCCTCCCCCACCCCACAATTGTCCCCGCCATCTTAAGTACTGGTAGAAAGTCTGCCAGTACTAAAATAAAAGGTTTTTAATTTTTTTTATTTTTTTTAGCATATTTACATATGCTGTGGTGTAGCATCCCCCCTTAGCCCCCAACCTCCCTGATCCCCCCCAAAACAGCTCTCTAACCCTCCCCATCTGCCTTATTGGCGGCCATCTTGGGAACTGGCAGCTGTCTGCTATTATTTCACAGTCAAAAAAGTGTTGTTTTTTTTAAATGTACACTACTGTTACACCAGATATGAGTGGTGGCACTGGGCAAGTGGGCACAGTATACGCTGTGAGCCTGACACACACGCTGGCAGGCAGGCAACTGCAATTAGATTACACAGGAAAAAAAAAAAGCAGACTGATGTTCTAGCCCTAAAAAGGGTTTTTTGGGGTGCTGTCCTTACAGCAGAGATCAGATGAGTCCTTCAGGACTGTAGTGGACACTGAATACACTAGCCTAGCTATCGATTTCCCTATTAAATCAGCAGCAGCTACACTGTCCCTCCTATCACTAAGAATGCAGCTTCCGAATGAATCTAAAATGGATGCTGTCCAGGAGGTGGGAGGGTCTGGGAGGGAGGGTCTGCTGCTGATTGGCTGGAATGTGTCTTCTGACTGTGAGGTACAGGATCAAAGTTTACTCAATGATGAGGAATAGGGGGCGGACCGAACATCGCATATGTTCGCCGGGAACTATTCGCCGGCGAACTATTCGCGACATTACTAGTTAGGAAGTGATCAAGGAAGAGATCACACACAGTGAAGTGTGAACTCAGCACTGCTGATGCTGATTGCAGGTGCCTACTGCTGATACATTGCAGCTAGATTGATAACGTGCTGGGAGCACTGTGCTGGGCGTTTCAGGTAGCGACATAGCTGTACCACCTGTACTGACACTGTAGGCGGCTGCTAAACTAATGCTAAATTGAATTAAATAACTTAAAATTAATAAAAGTTATTATTTAAAATTACCAAAAAGTAATCATTAAATACATTCAGCCATGTCAGCTGTAGAGCTTGAAACAAAAAAATCCCAATTATAAGTCAAAGGATTTTTTTAAAAAAAACAAAACACTTTTTTTCAACATTAATTTAATGTCACACCTGCCTCAGTGTCAGATGGAGAGACAGGCAGTAAAATACAATACCTACACAAAGTATAGGTATGGTATGAAGTAACCCAGAGATTAAGGTGGAGACAGGAATAACAACCAGCCTGAAGCTCTGGATGCAGTCTGGACTGTATAGTACTAGATCAATCTGGAGATATTGAGCAAGGAAAACTTGTATTGCAAAAGGATACAATCCAGTAGTACAGGAAACTGTCACTAGGCGTCAGACTTGAGCGTAGTTAAAGACAATCCAGGTCAGCAATAGTAAGGCAAACAATCCAGCAAGGTACAAGGGGTTAAAGCAAAGCATAGTCAAAGTCCAGTTCCAAGATCAAAGAAAACAGCAGATCCAATGAAGTACCAAGGGGCAGGGAAAAAGGTAGAGTCCAGAATCCAAATCCAAGTCTGTTACAGCGAGCAATCCAACATAGCAGTAAACAGCACACCCTGAGTAGAAACTCAATAAACAGGCAATGACTGCAGGAAGAGCTGTCTTATATAGGCAGAGAGTAATTGCCAAGTACCTGCAGCTGCAGGCAGGTGGAGCCAAAGTGCAGGAAAACAAAAAGCTAACTATGCAAAAGAAACTGACTGCAGTGCAGATGCAGATGCAAGGATAACACATAGCAAATAAACAGCCCAGGAAGCTGAGGTCCCAGGTTCAATCCCAGGGTGTGGCAGTACCCCCACCTCAAGGACCTCTCCGAGGGATGTGTATGTGGATGAGCAAGATGAAATGCTTTAAGAAGGGATAGAGCATGGACATCTTTTGCAGGAACCCAGGAGCGATCTGCAACAGAATAGCCCTGCCAGTTAACAAGGTATTAGAGTCGGTTACCGTAATATCTGGAATCCAGAATCTTTGAAGTGATATATTCTGGCTGGCTATGAAATGTAACTGGAGGAGGTGGAGGTACTGTTCGGGAAAATCGGTTAAAAACAGCTGGTTTTAGCAGAGACACATGAAAAACTGGAAAAACATGAAGAGATGATGGAAGTGCTAGTTTCAAGACTGTGGCAGAGACACGTTGCACAATTCGGTAAGGACCGATGTATCTAGGACCGAGTTTGTATGAGGGTTGTTTCAACCGGTTGTGGTGGGTTGAGAGCCACACCTTTTCACCAACTTTCAGTTTAGGAGGAATCTGACGGAATCTGTCTATGTACTTCTTGTAACAACAAGTAGAACTCTGAAGTATGATGCGGATCTTGCGCCAATGGGCTACTACATTTTTAACATGACGGTCAGCCGCAGGTACACCAATTTGTGGTGAGTGTAGAGGAAAGGTTCTGGGTTGAAACCCTAGAGCAGCCAGAAATTGAGTGTTTTTTAGGGAGCTGATCCACAAGGATTCTTAGCCAACTCTGCTAATGGAAGAAGATCTGCCCAGCTTGACTGTTGTGAATTAACATAATTTCGGAGATAGCTTCCAAGTTCCTGATTAGTTCTTTCAGTCTGTCCATTACTCTGTGGGTGATGACTGGTAGATAAAGATACAGTAGTACCCAGGCATTTACAAAGACCTCTCCAGAAAGCAGATATGAACTGAGTTCCATGCAGTCTAACAATGTGGGTAATAAACAATGTAGCCATGTCTGGGGCAGAAGTTAATTTAGGAAGCAGTATGTAATGAGCCTGTTTGGAAAAGTGATCTGTGACAACCCAAATCGCAGTGCAGCCATAAGATGGGGGTAAGTCCACAATAAAGTCTATAGACAAATGTGTCCAAGGTTGTTTAGGCAATGTGAGAGGTTGCAGGAGACCATAAGGCAGCATTCTGGGTACCTTCATTGCTGCACAAGTAGCACAGGAGGAAACATATTCTATAACATCTTTTTGAAGGCTTGGCCAACATACATGTGACTGGAGTTTTTGAGTAGTGTGTAGTACTCCGGGATGACCAGAACTCTTATTATTATGAGCCCAAGATAATAGCTTCTTGCAAAGAGAACCAGGGACAAAGTATTTATGTGGTGGAACTGTAAGAGAAATAGGAATCTTGTATTGGGCTGCTTGCAAACGCTTTAGGAGAGATGTGGAAAGTTGTCCGATAATCCGTTCTGTTGGAATAATAGATTGAGGGGCTCAGTGAGGTATCTGGAGTGAACTGCCTAGATAAGGCATCAGCTTTAGTGTTCTTAGATGCAGGAATGTAAGACACAATCAGTGGAGGATCCTCTATATGTTCACATCCGCACGTGAACCCCCTGAAAACCCTGACCCCTGCTGAGAGGTAAAAACATAAAACCAAAAAAAAAAAAACCTTTTTGGCTAAATAAATATAATTTTTCCAATAACACCCCTATTGGAAAATTATATTTATTCAGCCCAAAATGTTGCAGTCAAATTTTGAAAGAAAAAAAAAAATTGCCGTTTTTACTTCTATCTATCGCACCACACGTGCGATAGATAGAAGTATAGGCTTCAAGCCCATAGCACTTATTTTTTAGTGCTAGTAGCGCCGCCCCCAACCCAGGTCCTATACCTTCCTAACCGCACAGATTTAGCTGTGCGGCTGAGCCATGTGATGTCAGTGTCACAGTGAGGGGAGGAGGAGCCTGGTCGGCGGCACAAAACCAGGGGCGTAACTTCCACAGTCACAAAGGTCTGCCATTTGTGGGGGGGGGGGGGCATCAACACTGCTCCCTTTAAAATAGCTCGCCTCAAAACTCAAACAATGTTGTAAGGTAGGTGTTGATTTATTTTAAATTTTTTTAATAGTGGCCAGCGGGGGTGCTGCAGCGGGGGCCACACACAGCAATTGTAACAGCCTGCGCAGGATTCTGTAGAGAGGCAGTGCACTGGTGCAGTAGTAATTTGCAAATCTGTGAGTGGCCACTCTGAAATCATTTCAAGCTGGGGGTCCGTCTCAGAGTCTTACTAGGCATGATGCCGGCATGATCGCTTCTTAGAAAAAAACTTCTTTGCTGCTGCCTGCCGTTAACAAACCTAACAAGGTAGGAGCCGCATTTTAGTTTACTTAAAAATGTTGCAAGCTGTCGCCTGTCAGTTTATCTCTTAAGATTTATGTTCTAAAGTGTCCGGCAGTTTGCAGGAGACATTTCACATTTGCTAAGCTATTAGTTCAGACTAGTCTGCAGACTGCCAGGATATTTTACACAGACAGGCTTTGTTTTAGCAACGTTAAACAGATTAACGATCTCATGGGTCTCATCTCAGTTTTACTGAAAGGAGACACATGAGGTTGTTAATCTGTTATCTGACCCAACCTATGAACTCTGCTTTTTTTTAAAAAAATACAACTGACATGCTGACCCCTTCTTTTGCCTCACACTGGTTCTATAAAGCTTCAGAAATGACCTGCAAATAACAATATTGTATGCATTGTCTGTTTGTCTCAGTGATATTACCCTCTCTAACTCACCACATAATCCCATATCAATAAATGTTTTTAATATCAATAAAGGAAAACAATGTTTGCACAATAGCTAAGAACACTGACAAGAACAGTGAGGCAAGATACTAAATGCTTCTATATTTGTGTGTTTTTATGTGTGTGTGTGTGTGAGAGAGAAAAAGAGGAGAGAGAGAAAAAGAGGAGAGAGAGAGAAAAAAAGAGGAGAGAGAGAGAAAAAGAGAGAGAGAAAAAGAGGAGAGAGAGAGAGAGAGAGAGAAAGAGGAGAGAGAAAAAGAGGAGACAGGAAGAAAAAGAGGAGAGAGAGAGAGAGAGAAAGAGGAGAGAGAGAGAGAGAAAAAGAGGAGAGAGAGAGAAAGAGGAGAGAGAGAGAAAAGAGGAGAGAGAGAGAGAGAAAGAGGAGAGAGAGGGAGAGAAAAAGAGGAGAGAGAGATGGTGTTTAACCCCAGTTCATGTACTGTGAACCCCTATTTGAGTAACCTACGAGCCGGGGGCCTGTCGTGAATTTAATTGTTTAGCAGTTTCAAGGCATGACAGGTTCTTATGGTCAGTAAGGATAACAACAGGTAATATGGTACCCTCTAGTAAACGTCTCCTTTCAGAGGGAGCCATCTTGATAGCCAGCAGCTTTCTCTCCCACATCATAGTGTGACTCTGCTGAAGAGAATCTCTTGGGAAAAAAAAGCTACAGGATTATTTTTTCCAGTCTGTAGATTACGTTGGCAAAGTACTACCCCAGCACCAACATCCGAAGCATCCACTTCCATGGTAAATTGTAAAATGAGCAAGAATTGGAGCACCACAAAAGGCATTTTTTAATGTTTCAAAGGCCTTGAGAGCAGGTTCAGGCCAAATTTTGCACTTAGCCCCTTTTCGGTTAAGAGCAGTTATTGGGGCAATAATTTGTGTAAAGTCTTTAATAAACTTCCGGTAATAATTGGCAAAGCCAATGAAGCGCTGGATTCTCCTGACTGTAGCGGGCTGAGGCCAATCAGCAATTGTTTGTAATTTATTGGGATCCATGGCAAATCCGTCTTTAGATATGACATAGCCCAAAAATGAAATCTCTTGTCTTTGAAACTCACATTTGGACAATTTAGCAAAAAGGTGGTTATTGAGTAAACGAGAGGGGGCTTGTTTCACATGACTGCAGTGCTTTTTTATGGAGGAAGAGAAGATCAATATATCACCAAAATAAACTAGCACATATTTGTTGAGAAGGTCTCAGAAGATATCATTCACCAGAGCCTGAAAGACAGCTGGGGCATTGCATAGTCTGAAGGGCATAACCAGATATTCGTAATGTCCAGTCCGGATGTTAAAGGCTGTCTTCCACTCATGTCCAAGATGAATAATGACCAGGTTATAGGCCCCACAAAGATCCAATTTAGTAAAAATCTGGGCTCCCCGAAGACGGTCAAATAATCCTGGAATCAATGAAAGGGGGTACCTGTTTTTTATTGTAATCTTATTCAGCTCTCTATAATCAAAGCAAGACCGTAGACCCCCATCCTTATTCTCAACAAAGAAAAAACCTGCGCCAGCAGGTGATGAAGATAGACGAATAAAGCCCTTGGCAAAGTTCTCTTTAATATAATCGTCCATAGCTTTGGTTTCTATTTGTGAGAGAGGGTAAGTTCTACTTTTAGAGATAGGTGCCCCAGGGTACAGGTCAATCTTGCAATCATAAGTCCGGTGGGGTGGCAAATTGTCAGCCCCCTTTTCCTAAAAAACATCTGTAAATTCACTATAGGGTTCAGGGACACCCGATTCAGATGTGATGGAAGACAGAAGATGCTGTTTCCTAAGGAAGAGTGGTTTCAAACGGGTATCAAAACAGGAATCACTACATTTAGAGAGTTGTCCAGAAGGCCAATGGAACTGGGGATTATGTAGATAGCACACTATATGGAGCAACAGCACCTTTATTGAGCAACGTTTCAGGGCTCCTGCCCCTTTATCAAGGGGCAGCTTGATAAAGGGGCAGGAGCCCCAAAACATTGCTCAATAAAGGGGCTGTTGCTCCATATAGTGTGCTACCTGTGTGTTCTATTGCAATATATTCACTAGGACTCTGGAAAGGGAGGTCCTCCAGGTGTGCACCTACATTCATCCAATATTGGTACAAAGGGACATCCTCCTGAGGTGCGTGCTGGTCCTGTTACTTCTCTATGGGGATTATGTGAGAGTCAGCCATGGTAATCCTAATACTATAGGATACAATAGAGATTCAATAAGGTCAAATTTAAGGACCTGTTGATGAAAAATCCCAACATTAACTTGAACAGGTAAAGTCTCAGAGTGCACAAATCCAGACCCCAAAGGATGACCATCGATAGTGGCTATCTTAAATAACTGACTGAGTACGAGATAGAAGTTGCAGTTGTTGGGTCAAGGTGAAGTCAAGAAATATTGCTGCAGCACCAGAGTCTACCAAGGCTTCCAAATGGTGTTGTATAGAGTCTACAGTTATTGTTAGAGGTACCATGATACATTGGGGAGAAGTGTTTAGAAACTTCATACTTAGTGAGACTTCTCCTGACTCCACTAAACTCTGTCTTTTCCCAGATGGGCAGAGCATTCTCTGAGTAGATGGTCCTTAGCACCACAATAAAAACAAAGTCCATGAGTGCATCTCTTAAGTCGTTTAGTTTCAGATAGATGGACAGCTCCTAGATACATTGGTTCCACAACCAGTGGTGGAGAAGAAGAAACAGCAGGTGGAGAAGGAAAGCATGGTGCTAAACGTACAGGTTATCTGACAGAGGTGCAATAGTCTCTTCCCCTTTCTTACTGTCTTTCTAGGTAGCGAGTGTCCAAGCCTATACAGAGAGTTATAAAATCTTCAATTGATTCAGGTATTGCTCTGTAGGTGAGCTCATCCTTAATTCTATCGGCTAATCCTTTAGAGCTCCAGAGCCCTAATTAGTCTCAGAAGCAAGAGTTCGGAACTCTATCGCATATTGGGAGACAGGTCTATTACCTTGGCAGATATCTAGAAGAAAAGATTCAGCAGCGGCTGCTCTGCCTGGGATATCAAAGACAGAGGTAAAAGTGGAGATGAAATCTTCAGCATTGTCTAGAATAACAGCATTGTTCTCCATTAAACGGGATACCCAAGCTAGTGCTTGGGAAGACTGGAACTTTGCTGAGTTATTATGAAAATGCAGTCTGCATTGATTAAAGAAGCCTCTGAGATCCTGTGCAGAGCCATCAAATTTCTCAGGCAGTGGAATCTATGGAATAGTAGAAGAATCCAAACTGGAGGTCATAGTAACCACAGGAGGTGAAGCAGTGGCTCCCTGGTTACATAAAGAGGACAGCATAGCAGTAATGTGATTAAATGTATCACTCCAGGGCTGGCGTTTGTGTAAGGCAACCTAGGCGGGCGCCTGATCTGCCTGGCTGCCGGCATTGATAAAGCAGCTCAGCTGCTTGAGCCTTGAGTATTGAAAAATGTATGTACTGTCCAGTGAGTGACAGTCACTTAACGCTAAGTGGGCAGCCAGGGGTCGTCAGTCAGGAGGAGGGTAACAGGCAGGGTGTGTGTGTGGGCACCCTGGCCCGGCCCGGGCCACTGGCAGTGTCTGTGTGGGCATTTCAGTCTGAGCTTGCTCACTTGAATGACTTGCACTGCTGCACATCAGCAATTCGGCACTCACTCTGACTCACTGACTGAGACAACTAGAGACTGTCTGTCAGTCAGTGAGTGATGTCACAGCTGGAGGCGGTGCTCAGGCGGGCAGTGGAGCTGTGAGAGGGAAAACATGTGAGGATGCAGTAATGGCGCCTCATGACTGTTGTTTTCATACTTTTTGAAATTGAGGCTGAGCCACACACCCCGCACGTGAAGGACGCCCACCTACGGTCCCACCCAGATGGCCAGAGAGACCGGCACCGAGGTACTGCTGGACACTGTTAGAGAGGTAGGAGGTTGGCGGTTTGGTGCATCATTTATTATTAATGATTTATTTATAAGAATTCCTGGGTGGCTCCTGTGTCCTGGCTGTATTATTTCAGAGTAGACACTGTCTGAAGTATTGAACAGATCATGTCTGACTCTGACTGTGCAAGTGTGCAACAGTGCCTAGCTCTATAGGACTCTATCATCATTTATTTATAAGAATTCCTGGATGCCTCCTGGCTGTATTATTATTTAATTCTAAACCCACAAAGCTAATGCTATATAACAGTCAGTGTCACAGACCAGTGAGACCACAGTTTCCTTTTTTATATATATTTTGTTCATATAAATCTAATGGCACCACGTGTAGTGCTGTGTGTTAGTGCTGTTGAAAGAAAAAAAGATGGTGCCATTAGATTTATATGAAAAAATATATATAGAAAAGGAAACTGTGGTTTAACTGGTCTGTGACACTGACTGTTATATAGCATTAGCTTTGTGGGTTTAGAATTAACCCCTTAATGACCGCAGCACTTTTCCATTTTCTGTCCGTTTGGGACCAAGGCTATTTTTACATTTCTGCGGTGTTTGTGTTTAGCTGTAATTTTCCTCTTACTCATTTACTGTACCCACACATATTATATACCGTTTTTCTCGCCATTAAATGGACTTTCTAAAGATACCATTATTTTCATCATATCTTATAATTTACTATAAATTTTTTTATAAAATATGAGGAAAAAATTGAAAAAAAACACACTTTTTCTAACTTTGACCCTCAAAATCTCCTACACTTCAACAACTACCAAAAAACTCCCATGCTAAATAGTTTCTAAATTTTGTCCTGAGTTTAGAAATACTCAATGTTTACATGTTCTTTGCTTTTTTTGCAAGTTATAGGGCAATAAGTACAAGTAGCACTTTGCTATTTCCAAAAAATTTTTAAAAAAATTAGCGATAGTTACATTGGAACACTGATATCTGTCAGGAATCCCTGATTAACCCTTCACATATATATATTTTTTAAAAGAACACAACCTAAGGTATTAAACATGGGGTATTTTGACTCTTTCCATGCAACTATTTTACCACCAATCTATGCCAAAGTTTGAAAAAAAAAAAAAAAAAAAGTGGTGATTTTTTGACAAAATAGCAATTCAAGAATACATTTACTGAGAACGTTAAGGGTTACTGCCAAATAACACCCCAATATGTCTTCAGCAGCATCTCCTGAGTACAGTGATACCACCCATGTATAGGTCTGTTGGGTTCTCTGGGAGCTAAAAGGCCTTATTTTTAGGGGGCGCATTCCAGTTTTTTAATTTGGAATTTTCACATCTGTCGTCATGCACCCATGTCCTATTTGGGACATTTCTGAAGCCGGACAATGCAAATTACCCCCATCAAATCATATATTTTTAAAAAGTAGACACCCTAGGGTATTTCAAATGCTGGTATTTTAACACTTTGCATGCACTAATTCAACCACCAGTCTTTGTCAAACTTTTGGGTAGTCATTTTGGTGTGTTATTTTTCACACGCATTGTACTTTAGGCATGGATTCTCAGTTCCTGTTATATGTTACTGACCAAAAACGACTCAATATGTGTTCAACAACAACTTCTGAGTACAGTGATACCACCCATGTATAGGTGTGTCGGGTTCTCTGGGGGCTAAAAGGCCTTAATTTTAGGGGGCGCATTCCAGTTTTTCAACTTGGAATTTTCACATCTGTCATCATGCACCCATGTCCTATTTGGGACATTTCTGAAGCCGGCCAATGTAAATTACCCCCATCAAACCATATATTTTTGAAAAGTAGACACCCTAGGGTATTTCAAATGCTGGTATTTTAACACTTTCCATGCACTAATTCAACCACTAGTCTTTGTCAAACTTTTAGGTAGTCATTTTTTTGCATTATTTTTCACACACATTGTACTTTAGGCATATATTCTCTGTCCCTGTTATGTGTTACTGCCAAAAAAAACCTCAATATGTATTCAACAACATCTCCTGAGTACAGTGATACCACCCATGTATAGGTGTGTTGGGTTCTCTGGGGGCTAAAAGGCCTTAATTTTAGGGGGCGCATTCCAGTTTTTCAAGTTGGAATTTTCACATCTGTCATCATGCACCCATGTCCTATTTGGGACATTTCTGAAGCCGGCCAATGTAAATTACCCCCATAAAACCATATATTTTTGAAAAGTAGACACCCTAGGGTATTTCAAATGCTGGTATTTTAACACTTTCCATGCACTAATTCAACCACTAGTCTTTGTCAAACTTTTAGGTAGTCATTTTTTTGCATTATTTTTCACACACATTGTACTTTAGGCATATATTCTCAGTCCCTGTTATGTGTTACTGCCAAAAAAAACCTCAATATGTATTCAACAACATCTCCTGAGTACAGTGATACCACCCATGTATAGGTGTGTTGGGTTCTCTGGGGGCTAAAAGGCCTTAATTTTAGGGGGCGCATTCCAGTTTTTCAACTTGGAATTTTCACATCTGTCATCATGCACCCATGTCCTATTTGGGACATTTCTGAAGCCGGCCAATGTAAATTACCCCCATCAAACCATATATTTTTGAAAAGTAGACACCCTAGGGTATTTCAAATGCTGGTATTTTAACACTTTCCATGCACTAATTCAACCACTAGTCTTTGTCAAACTTTTAGGTAGTCATTTTTTATTTAAATTAAATTAAATTAACTAAATGGCCTTTGGTTTTTTTTTAAAAAAAGTACAGCTATGTTAATGCCAGTGATTTATAGCGATCACTGGCACGCTAGGGGTTAAATACTCTTTAAATTAAATTAGCTAAATGGCTCTGAAAGGAGCCTTTGGGTTTTTAAAAAATTACAACAACAAAAATTAACCCCTAAAAAAATGCACAGACAGCAAAAAAGTACAGCTATGCTAATGCCAGTGATTTATAGCGATCACTGGCAAGCTAGGGGTTAAATACTCTTTAAATTAAATTAAATTAGCTAAATGGCTCTGAAAGGAGCCTTTGGGTTTTTAAAAAAATTACAACAACAAAAATTAACCCCTAAAAAAATGCACAGACAGCAAAAAAGTACAGCTATGCTAATGCCAGTGATTTATAGCGATCACTGGCAAGCTAGGGGTTAAATACTATTTAAATTAAATTAAATTAGCTAAATGGCTCTGAAAGGAGCGTTTGGGTTTTTAAAAAATTACAACAACAAAAATTAACCCCTAAAAAATGCACAGACAGCAAAAAAGTACAGCTATGCTAATGCCAGTGATGTATAGCGATCACTGGCAAGCTAGGGGTTAAATAGTCTTTAAATTAAATTAAATTAGCTAAATGGCTCTGAAAGGAGCCTTTAAGTTTTTTTAAAAAAATACAACAACAAAAATTAACCCCTAAAAAAATGCACAGACAGCAAAAAAAGTGCAGCTGTGCTACTGCCAGTGATTTATAGTGATCACTGGCAAGCTAGGGGTTAATGGCTCTGAAAAGAGCCTTTGGATTTTAAATTTTTTAACAAATAAAAGAAATAAATCTCTCTCTGCTAAAATACAGGTCTCTCTCTTTCTCCAACAAAATGGCAAGTGAGGAGAGGGAGGGAGATCCACACTGATCAGAGTCAATATTTACAAATATTGACCTGATCAGACAAATGGGAGATTTTATTATTATTTTTTTTTTTTGTAAGAAGGCTCAGATTGGGTGACCCTAGCTTGCCCCTATGGTGAGACAGGCTAGGGACACCCCCAGAGGCCCCATGATGCACTGGGCATCGCCATTTTGGAAGCCTCATGGGGGAGGGGGGGGGCTATATGTGGGGGCTTTTTTATTTAATATTTTATTTTTTACCCCCAATTTTTAATCACATTTATATACTAACTAAGTGCCTCGACCCACCGAGGCACTTAGCACACTAGCAGAGCATCGGAAGCGTGTCCGATCGCTTCCGATGCTCTGCTGCACTGCCGGGCTCCACGTGGAGCAAAACCGTAAGTGATCACTCAAGGGGGAGTGATCAATCCGGTCCCGGCACTCCGTAACAGCACTGCAGGGATGCCCAGACATCGAGGCATCCCTGCAGTACTGTAATAGTGCCTGGAAGCGATCTTGATCGCTTCCAGCACTCACTTTAGCCGAGGACGTGCAGGGTACGTCGTCAGGCGTTAACTGCCTTTTTTTTTCAGACGTACCCTGCACGTCCTCGGTCACTAAGGGGTTAAATAATAATACAGCCAGGAGGCATCCAGGAATTCTTATTAATAAATAATGATTAATCTGAGCCTCTATAGAGCTATGCATGCCAGTGGTATAGAGATTAAGAGGCTACACCTATAGGAACATCTGTAACAACTGTAGTACATTGTTGGACATTGTTTATGGCAGAATATGTTTGTGTGTGTATTTGTGTGTGTGTTTCTGTGTATGTGTGTGTGTTTCTGTTTATGTGTGTGTGTTTGTATATGTGTATGTGTGTTTGATTATATGTCTGTGTGTGTCTGTGTCATTGTGTATGTATGTATGTTTGTGTGTATATATATATATATATATATATATATATATATATATATGTGTGTGTATGTATATGTGTATAAATGTATATGTGGTTGTGTATGTGCAAATGTGTGTGTGTAACAGGGCCGGACTGGGAAATCAGATCGGCCCTGTAAATTTATATAGACCTGCCCAGCCCAACCCAGCCCCCCTCTGAGTCAACCCCACCCCCTTCAGCTTAGCCACACCCCCTCAGAGATTAATGTCATGCAGAAACATAGAACAGGCATTTAAATAGTTAATAATTAGTATACGTGTAGAAAGCGCTCCTGTCGCCGCAAAGTCGTTAGCCTACTATTACCCAGCTGAGCAAGATATTGAGTTTTAAGTCTTGAGAACAAGCCCCTTGAGTTTTAAGATTTTACATTCCAATTATATACCATCAGCAGCGTGTGATCTTTTCATTCCCTGTCTGCTCAGCGGAATGAAAAGATCCCACAGAGGCAGAGGAGGCTGTGGTGGCGTAAGAACCAAGAACGGGTAGAGCTATGTTTTAACTGTTAGTTAATGCATATTCAGTTGGCAGTGTAAATACAGTAGTTCTACACTGAACATTGTGAGCTAATGTGTCTGCTCTGAGTACAAATCCCTAATTTATTTGCTTTGAGACACTGCTAGCAGGGCCGGTGCTAGACTATTTTGTGCCCTAGGCAAGACCAGTTACTTGCGCCCCCCCCCCCCCCCCCACACACACACACACCATGCAAAAAAATAAAAAATTAAAGCAACAAAACATAACACTTTTAAATTTCTTTTAATTTTCATGAATAAGTGGCATAAGATGCCAAAAGCAACGGCCTTCTCAGCCACACAGGGGCCCCCTCCCAGCTCCCCTAACTCCAAAGTCTCAGGCTCAGCACCCCCCGTCCACCAGCCTGCCTGCCCATCTCTCAGTCTCAGTATGCCTAAGGCTATTATATTAGTACATAATGATAAACACATAATAACATTAACATATATAAATGTATTTTTAATAACTTATTATAAATATATATAATGTTATTATTATATAACTATAAGATTCATGTGCAAACAGTGCAAAGCTTTATTTATCATGAAACCACATCCACTGTCTACAACTTGTGTGTTTGAGAAAAAAAACTTACTGTCTAAACAGTCTAATTTCATCCAAAATCTTACACTTGTAGTCTACAAGTGTAAGATTTTGGATGAAACTAAAGACTGTTTTTAGACAGTAAGTTTTTTTTCTCAAACACAGTGACTGACTAGGCGCATGTGGCTCACACACTTGAGTTTTGTAACCAGGGAAAATCAAAAATTTCCTTCCACAAACTATAAATACAGACAGTACTGTATTACTATCTATTGTTATTAATCCATGCATGCTGGACTGCTGGTGCTGCCTGCAAACTAATCAGTTATCAATTAACAAACTAACTACTACGGTCGGTCACCCCTTAAAATGAGGTAGACATTATTAGTACTGTACAAGTACAAACATGATCCAGTCCAGACCAGACCATCCGTCCAGGCCATCCGATTCCTCCATATATATATATTTCATAATCAGAATACAAAGAAAAGCAGAAATGTATTAAATAATTTCTCCTGACTCCTGGTTGAGTCTCTCACCTCTGTTTGGTGGTCCTCCGTCCTGGGCTGGGTCACACATGGTCCGTCGATGCTCCAGTCTGATCGGCTCTGTCTCAGACTGTCTAGCTCTGCACTGCCAGGCTCAGCCTCTCTACCACAACAACAGGCTCAGCACTGCAGTTATTTTAGGTGACCTGCTGTCGCTGACTGGCTCCGACCCGCACAGCAGTCGAGATCACCACTCAGACACATAGTCTCTCTTCCAGCTGCTGCCGCGTGTGTGAGGGCGGCTCAGGCTGGCACAGCACAGTGAGCGGCAAAGCGGGCGGGGTGGTCATCACGTGATGGTGACGTTAAGGGTGCTGATGTCGCTAGCAATAATACCACGCCACGAGGTCGAGTACAGTACTCTTTCTGAATTAGACTCTCTCTGACTTAATAAATAAAAAAAATAAAAAACTGTAAATACAAAAACACAATTTATGGGGTGAGGGTCATCTAAAAAAATGCCATAAAAGTAGTCGGCAGGCTCTGCTGCCTGCGCCCTAGCTGGCAGTGCGCCCTAGGCGACTGCCTAGCTTGCCTAGTGGAAGCACCGGCCCTGACTGCTAGCTTACCTTTCACCAGCGCCGTGTGATCTTTCCATTCCCTTTCTGCTCAGAGCCTCGCCACCTCCCGGTAACCGCCGGACTGGCCCAGTACCTCAGACCTGTCTCCCTCGCAAACCCCACCCCCTGGCAGGCATCATTTACATGACATATCGACATAATGACAATTCTGTGTCCGCAGTATACACTGTTGAACACTTGGATACAATTATTTTATCTCTCTATTGCAGGGCCATGATTTTATTATCTTTCTAATATGCAATGACCTTGTGCACTTTTATTTTTTTGCTCTTCATTTCCTGTGGCAAACCTTTGCAGTTGGTCATAACAGTGCCAGTGGTGTGAATCCTAAGGCGCAATAGTTCTTCACAAAGTTGAGGTCCTGTGTAAAATTGGTCTGTATACACATGATAACCTGTTCCTTGAGACACTGAAAGCAACTTTTCGCACAAATGAAGGACAATTCTATAAGTAAATGGAAGGTCAGGTGGAACTAAACTCTCTGCAATAGTTTTGCCGAAATAAGGAACAAATGCTACAATGTAACCTGTTTCACTATCGCATAAGCAATAGATTCAAAGTCCCCATTTGGTGGGCTTCTGTGGATTGTAACATTTCCACTGTACTCTGCCCTTTTTGTTTATGTAGTCTGCTACATCTTTTACTCCCCCTAGTTCTAACCATCATTGGCTGCTGCGGTGATGGAAGGCACAGAAAATTTGTAAGAATCTAGTTCTAGAAAACACATCAGTAAAGAAGGGCATGCGATCAAGTCACTTTTGGGAGAAAAACTCTTTAAACTCTGATTTTGAATTTAGAGCCATATTCATTATAATGCCCAGAAAAGCTTTTATTTCAATTAAAGTCACCTCTTTCCAAGTATTCCAGATGGAATATTGAGGCAGAGGAGTGCATTTTTGTATTTTCACTATCACATATCTGTTTGTTTCTTAGAATATTTGTTTCAGTAGCTGGTCATTAAAAAACTGACTAAAAAAAATAAATTTCCTTTTCACACTGACCATTTGGGATTTGAATGCCTGGTCTGGAAACTGTAAAAGGGTGTTTCAGAAAATTAAAAATTAGGTTTATTACTAAGGTACCTTTTACAATTATTTATATTTTTATTTATATATATATATATATACACACACATTTTCAACAGGTGGGTCTTCATCCTCAAAATTTTTATTTTCATCCACAACTATTTTATTTGCATCACTGAAATTTTAATTTTCAGTGTCACTACTTGAATCTGAATTACTTGAGTTACTGGGGTTAATATCATCTTCCTCCCTAAAATCTATTTCAGAATCACTGTCTTCTAAAATTCTCATTATTTCTTCCTCAGAATGCCTTTTGCCTGCAATTCTTTAAAATTCACAGCTAAAAAGCAAGTTCAGCAAATAACCACTAGATGTTGCTATTTAACTGTGAAATTCATGTGGAAAAGTCATGTCGGAATATATCCGACATTTAACTGCTAGCAGTAAAACACTTTGTCCGATCTATTCCGACATAGGACCGGAAAGGGTTAAAGTCATAATATTCTAGATTTAGAGTTCAGCAGCCAAAGGGGTGCGTTAGCTATGCGTTTATTTTTCCCCCCGCACCTTTTAAATACCGCTGGTATTTAGAGTTCACATAGGAAACAATGGGGCAGTTTGAGCTGAAATAAAACCTAACACCTGCAAAAAAGCAGTGTACAGCTCCTAACGCAGCCCCATTGTTTCCTATGGGGAAACACTTCCTAAGTCTGCACCTAACACCCTAACATGTACCCTGAGTCTAAACACCCCTAACCTTACACTTATTAACCCCTAATCTGCTGACCCCGCTATCGCTGACCCCTGCATATTATTTTTAACCCCTAACCCCGCTCCGTACACCGCCACCACCTGCGTTATCCCTATGTAACCCTAATCTGCTGCCCCTAACACCGCCGACCCCTACATTATATTTATTAACCCCTAATCTGCCGCCCCCAACGTCACCGCCACCTACCTACACTTATTAACCCCTAATCTGCCGACCGGACCTCACCGCTACTATAATAAAGTTATTAACCCCTAATCTGCCTCACTCCCGCCTCAATAACCCTATAATAAATAGTATTAACCCCTAATCTGCCCTCCCTAACATCGCCGACACCTAACTTCAAGTATTAACCCCTAATCTGCCGACCGGACCCCACCGCTGCTCTAATACATTTATTAACCCCTAAAGCTAAGTCTAACCCTAACACTAACACCCCCTAAGTTAAATATAATTTTTATCTAACGAAATAAATTAACTCTTATTAAATAAATTATTCCTATTTAAAGCTAAATACTTACCTATAAAATAAACCCTAATATAGCTACAATATAAATAATAATTATATTGTAGCTATTTTAGGATTTATATTTATTTTACAGGTAACTTTGTATTTATTTTAACCAGGTACAATAGCTATTAAATAGTTAATAACTATTTAATAGCTACCAAGTTAAAATAATTACAAAATTACCTGTAAAATAAATCCTAACCTAAGTTACAATTAAACCTAACACTACACTATCAATAAATTAATTAAATAAAATACCTACAATTATCTACAATTAAACCTAACACTACACTATCAATAAATTAATTACATAAAATACCTACAAATAAATACAATTAAATAAACTAACTAAAGTACAAAAAATAAAAAAGAACTAAGTTACAAAAAATAAAAAAATAATTTACAAACATTAGAAAATATTACAATTTTAAGCTAATTACACCTACTCAAAGCCCCCTAATAAAATAACAAAGCCCCCCAAAATAAAAAAATTCCCTACCCTATTCTAAAATAAAAATAGAAAAGCTCTTTTACCTTACCAGCCCTTAAAAGATCCTTTTGCGGGGCATGCCCCAAAGAATTCAGCTCTTTTGCCTGTAAAAAAAAACATACAATACCCCCCCCCCAACATTACAACCCACCACCCACATACCCCTAATCTAACCCAAACCCCCCTTAAATAAACCTAACACTAAGCCCCTGAAGATCTTCCTACCTTATCTTCACCACGCCGGGTATCACCGATCAGTCCAGAAGAGGCTCTGAAGTCTTCATCCAAGCCCAAGCGGGGGCTGAAGAGATCCATCATCGGGCTGAAGTCTTGATCCAAGCGGCGGCTGAAGAGGTCCATCATCGGGCAGAAGTCTTCATCCTATCCTGGCAGAAGAGGACATCCGGACCGGTAGACATCTTCATCCAAGCGGCATCTTCTATCTTCATCCATCCGGAGCGGAGCGGGGACATCTTCTTCCAGCCGACGCGGATCCATCCTCTTCTACCGACGCCTACTCGCCCAATGACGGTTCCTTTAAATGACGTCATCCAAGATGGTGTCTCTCGAATTCCGATTGGCTGATAGGATTCTATCAGCCAATCGGAATTAAGGTAGGAAAATTCTGATTGGCTGATGGAATCAGCCAATCAGAATGAGCTTGCATTCTATTGGCTGTTCCGATCAGCCAATAGAATGCGAGCTCAATCTGATTGGCTGATTTTTTTATTTTTTGTAACTTAGTTCTTTTTTATTTTTTGTACTTTAGTTAGTTTATTTAATTGTATTTATTTGTAGGTATTTGTATGTAAATAATTTATTGATAGTGTAGTGTTAGGTTTAATTGTAACTTAGTTTAGGATTTATTTTACAGGTAATTTTGTAATTATTTTAACTAGGTAGCTATTAAATAGTTATTAACTATTTAATAGCTATTGTACCTGTAAAATAAATATAAATCCTAAAATAGCTACAATATAATAATAATTTATATTGTAGCTATATTAGGGTTTATTTTATAGGTAAGTATTTAGCTTTAAATAGGAATAATTTATTTAATAAGAGTTAATGTATTTCGTTAGATAAAAATTATATTTAACTTAGGGGGGTGTTAGTGTTAGGATTAGACTTAGCTTTAGGGGTTAATAAATTTATTAGAGTAGCGGTGGGGTCCGGTCAGCAGATTAGGGGTTAATACTTGAAGTTAGGTGTCGGTGATGTTAGGGAGGGCAGATTAGGGGTTAATACTATTTATTATAGGGTTATTGAGGCAGGAGTGAGGCGGATTAGGGGTTAATAACTTTATTATAGTAGTGGTGAGGTCCGGTCGGCAGATTAGGGGTTAATAAGTGTAGGTAGGTGGCGGCGACGTTGGGGGCGGCAGATTAGGGGTTAATAAATATAATGTAGGGGTTGGCGGTGTTAGGGGCAGCAGATTAGGGGTACATAGAGATAACGTAGGTTGCAGCGGTGTGCGGTCGGCAGATTAGGGGTTAAAAAAATTATTAGAGTGGCGGCGATGTGGGGGGGGGGGGGGGGGGCTCGGTTTAGGGGTACATAGGTAGTTTATGGGTGTTAGTGTACTTTAGAGCACAGTAGTAGCTTTATGAACCGGCGTTAGCCCAGAAAGCTCTTAACTCCTGGCTTTTCTCTGCGGCTGGAGTTTTGTCGTTAGATTTCTAACGCTCACTTCAGCCAAGACTCTAAATACCAGCGTTAGAAAGATCCCATTGAAAAGATAGGATACGCAAATGGCGTAGGGGGATCTGCGGTATGGAAAAGTCGCGGCTGGAAAGTGAGCGTTAGACCTTTACCTACACGACTCTAAATACCAGCGGTAGCCCAAAACCAGCGTTAGGAGCCCCTAACGCTGGTTTTGACGGCTAACGCCAAACTCTAAATCTTGGCGAAAGTTTGCCAGAACAATTGGATTAAACGGACATAATACTTGAAAGTGGTGCACCATAACTGTAAAAAGCTGGAAATATCACCTGAACATCTCTATGTAAAAAAGAAAGATATTTTACCTCACAATTTCCTAAGCTCACCAGAGTAATTGCTGTGTTAAATGTTATACTTCAGTTACTGCCCAGCTGCAGGTAAACAAAAACAAAAAGGACAGCAGCCAATCAGCATCAGCAGTGCTGAGATCATGAACTGTGATGTCATGAGATTTTATAGTAAACTCCCTTTAACTGAATAGGGAAATATATAAGTGTATGCTATGTAGTGTGTGTGTATCTGCATGTGTAAGTGTATGCTATGTAGTGTGCTACTGTGCATTGTTGCTGACTTTAAAGGCCAGAATCTAGAATATTAATGGGGAATGCAGAGAGCAGTTTTAAAGAATGTATTATTAACCCCTTAATGACCGGACCATTTTTCAATTTTCTTACCCTTAATGACAATGGCTATTTTTACATTTCTGCAGTGTTTGTGTTTAGCTGTAATTTCCCTCTTACTCATTTACTGTACCCACACATATTATATACCGTTTTTCTCGCCATTAAATGGACTTTCTAAGGATACCATTATTTTCATCATATCTTATAATTTCCTATAAAAAAAAATATAAAATATGAGGAAAAAATTGAAAAAAACACACTTTTTCTAACTTTGACCCCCAAAATCTGTTACACATCTACAATCACCAAAAAACACCCATGCTAAATAGTTTCTAAATTTTGTCCTGAGTTTAGAAATACCCAATGTTTACATGTTCTTTACTTTTTTTGCAAGTTATAGGGCCATAAATACAAGTAGCACTTTGCTATTTCCAAACAACTTTTTTTCAAAATTAGCGCTAGTTACATTGGAACCCTGATATCTGTCAGGAATACCTGAATATCCCTTGACATGTATATATTTTTTTTTAGAAGACAACCCAAAGTATTGATCTAGGCCCATTTTGGTATATTTCATGCAACCATTTCACCGCCAAATGTCATCAAATAAAAAAAAAAGTTCACTTTTTCACAAATTTTGTCACAAACTTTAGGTTTCCCACTGAAATTATTTACAAACAGCTTCTGCAATTAAGGCACAAATGGTTGTAAATGCTTCTTTGGGATCCCCTTTGTTCAGAAATAGCAGACTTATATGGCTTTGGGGTTGCTTTTTGGTAAGTAGAAGGCCGCTAAATGCTGCTGCGCACCACACGTAAATTATGCCCAGCAGTTAAGGGGTTAATTACGTAGGTTGTAGGGAGCTTGCATGGTTAATTTTAGCTTTAGGGTAGTGTAGTAGACAACCCCAAGTATTGATCTAGGCCCATTTTGATATATTTTATGCCACTATTTCACCGCCAAATGCGAGCAAACAATTAAAAAAAATTCATTTTTCACAATTTTAGGTTTCTCACTGAAAGTATTTACAAACAGCTTGTGCTATTATGGCACAAATTGTTGTAAAAGCTTCTTTGGGATCCCCTTTGTTCAGAAATAGCAGACATATATGGCTTTGGCATTGCTTTTTGGTAATTAGAAGGCCGCTAAATGCTGCTGCGCACCACACGTAAATTATGCCCAGCAGTGAAGGGGTTAATTAGGTAGGTTGTAGGGAGCTTGCAGGGTTAATTTTAGCTTTAGGGTAGAGATCAGCCTCCCACCTGACACATCCCACCCCCTGATCCCTCCCAAACAGTTCTCTTCCCTCCCCCACCCCACAATTGTCCCCGCCATCTTAAGTACTGGCAGAAAGTCTGCCAGTACTAAATAAAAGGAGTTTTTCTTTTTTTTAATAAAAAAAAATAAAATGTTTTGGCTGTGATGGACCCCTGCCTTAGCCCCAACCTCCATGATCCCCCCCCCCCAGCTCTCTAACCCTCTCCCCTACCTAATTGCCGCCATCTTGGGTACTGGCAGCTGTCTGCCAGTACCCAATTTGCCCCAAAAACAAAAGTGTTTTTTTTATCTTTTTACAATTATTAATGTTTTCTGTAGTGTAGCAGCCCCCCACAATACCCCAACCCCCTCCCCCTCCCAGATCCTTATATATATTTTTTTTTTAAATGTTTTTTCCCCCCTCTTCCCTCCTCATTGGTGTCAGTGGCCAGCTAATCGCGCGCGCGCACGGGCGCATGCGCGCCCCCGCGCCCCCCGCGCACGCCCCCGGACTCTCCCGGCACCCGGCGTGTACATTGCACTTACAGGAACCGGATGCCGGGTAGCGATGGGCCGCCCACCCGCCTCCCTGTTATGCTCCCACCCACCAACGAACCGGCACCATCGCTACCGGTGCAGAGAGGGCCACAGAGTGGCTCTCTCTGCATCGGAGTCTTCTAAAAGGTATTGCAGGATGCCTCCATATGGAGGCATCACTGCAATACCCTGAGAGCTGCTGGAAGCGATTGCGATCGCTTCCAGCACTCTCTTAGACAACTGACGTACCAGGTACGTCTATTGTCATTAACTGGTTGTTAATGCATGACGTACCTGGTACGTCAGTTGTCATTAAGGGGTTAAATGTCCAATTAAGATAAAAATATTTAGCACTGTCTCTGCAAAGGTTAATTAAATACAGAGCTCACATAGCCATACCAGTAGTTTGAGCTTGTGTTTGATTTGCTGCCTGTGTATTAAAATATATGACTTTATTTAGAATGTTATTTATATTACTTTGGTCTTATGATTTTTGTTTAAGCCCGCCCACCACATTTCAAATGTTATGTCGCGGGGGGGGGGTCCCTCTTTTGAATTTTTAAGTGTTGGGAGGTATGCTGTCCTGCCTCTGCTTACATTTTTATTTTACCCACCTACCATTCAGCAGGAAATATACTAGAAACAGCTCCACCTTGTGGTGTACAGTGTAGTACATCAACCTAGTAATCCCCTGACCTAGATATATTACTTTCAAAAAAGGACTTCTAAGCGCAACCATGTCTGTTTTTTATAAGCTCCATACCCGCCATTTATTCTACATTGTGACTTTTATTTTTCTAACAATATTTTAACAGCAACAAATAAAAGATAGTGCGACAATGCAAAGTAAATAGCAAATGATTAGAGTGTTTACTAGCAAGTACTTTTATGCATATCATACATATCTGAGGGAGCAAAGATCTTCCACATTTGTCTAGTTTCTTGCTATCTCCAAATCACATAAGAAACAACTAGCAAGACATGATAATAAAAGCACACACTTACAAGAATGGGACTTCTGATCACAGTATTTTATTAACTAAATCAACTTGCAAACAACAATGTTTTAAAAGTTTGAAACATAAAGTGGAACAGCCAGCAAGACCAAGGAATTTGGAGTAGGTTTGTATTAGTGCAAAAAACATAATTTATGCTTACCTGATAAATTCCTTTCTTCTGTAGTGTGATCAGTCCACGGGTCATCATTACTTGTGGGATATTAACTGCTCCCCTACAGGAAGTGCAAGAGGATTCACCCAGCAGAGTTGCTATATAGCTCCTCCCCTCTACGTCACCTCCAGTCATTCGACCAAGGACCAACGAGAAAGGAGAAGCCAAGGGTGTAGTGGTGACTGGAGTATAATTTAAAAAATATTTACCTGCCTTAAAAAACAGGGCGGGCCGTGGACTGATCACACTACAGAAGAAAGGAATTTATCAGGTAAGCATAAATTATGTTTTCTTCTGTTAAGTGTGATCAGTCCACGGGTCATCATTACTTGTGGGATACCAATACCAAAGCAAAAGTACACGGATGACGGGAGGGATAGGCAGGCTCTTTATACAGAAGGAACCACTGCCTGAAGAACCTTTCTCCCAAAAATAGCCTCCGAGGAAGCAAAAGTGTCAAATTTGTAAAATTTGGAAAAAGTATGAAGCGAAGACCAAGTTGCAGCCTTGCAAATCTGTTCAACAGAGGCCTCATTCTTAAAGGCCCAAGTGGAAGCCACAGCTCTAGTGGAATGAGCTGTAATTCTTTCAGGAGGCTGCTGTCCAGCAGTCTCATAAGCTAAACGAATTATGCTACGAAGCCAAAAAGAGAGAGAGGTAGCAGAAGCTTTTTGACCTCTCCTCTGACCAGAGTAAACGACAAACAGGGAAGACGTTTGTCGAAAATCTTTAGTTGCCTGTAAATAAAATTTAAGGGCACGAACTACATCCAGATTGTGCAAAAGACGTTCCTTCCTCGAAGAAGGATTTGGGCACAAGGATGGAACAACAATCTCCTGATTGATATTCCTGTTAGTGACTACCTTAGGTAAGAACCCAGGCTTAGTACGCAGAACTACCTTATCCGAGTGAAAAATCAAATAAGGAGAATCACAATGTAAGGCTGATAACTCAGAGACTCTTCGAGCCGAGGAAATAGCCATTAAAAATAGAACTTTCCAAGATAACAACTTTATATCAATGGAATGAAGGGGTTCAAACGGAACACCCTGTAAAACGTTAAGAACAAGGTTTAAACTCCATGGTGGAGCCACAGCTTTAAACACAGGTTTAATCCTGGCCAAAGCCTGACAAAAAGCCTGAACGTCTGGAACTTCTGACAGACGCTTGTGTAACAGAATGGACAGAGCTGAGATCTGTCCCTTTAAGGAACTAGCGGATAACCCCTTTTCTAAACCTTCTTGTAGAAAAGACAATATCCTAGGAATCCTAACCTTACTCCAAGAGTAACCTTTGGATTCGCACCAATATAGGTATTTACGCCATATTTTATGGTAAATCTTTCTGGTGACAGGCTTCCTAGCCTGTATTAAGGTATCAATAACTGACTCAGAAAAACCACGCTTTGATAAGATCAAGCGTTCAATTTCCAAGCAGTCAGCTTCAGAGAAGTTAGATTTTGATGTTTGAAAGGACCCTGAATCAGAAGGTCCTGTTTCAGAGGTAACGACCAAGGTGGACAGAATGACATGTCCACCAGATCTGTATACCAAGTCCTGCGTGGCCATGCAGGCGCTATTAGAATCACTGATGCTTTCTCCTGTTTGATTCTGGCAATCAATCGAGGAAGCATCGGGAAAGGTGGAAACACATAAGCCATCCTGAAGGTCCATGGTGCTGTCAAGGCATCTATCAGGACCGCTCCCGGATCCCTGGATCTGGACCCGTAGCGCGGAAGCTTGGCGTTCTGTCGAGACGCCATGAGATCTATCTCTGGTTTGCCCCAACGTGGAAGTATTTGGGCAAAGACCTCTGGATGAAGTTCCCACTCCCCCGGATGAAAAGTCTGACGACTTAAGAAATCCGCCTCCCAGTTCTCCACTCCCGGGATGTGGATTGCAGACAGGTGGCAAGAGTGAGACTCTGCCCAGCGAATTATCTTCGATACTTCCATCATTGCTAGGGAGCTTCTTGTCCCTCCCTGATGGTTGATATAAGCTACAGTCGTGATGTTGTCCGACTGGAACCTGATGAACCCCCGAGTTGCTAACTGGGGCCAAGCCAGAAGAGCATTGAGGACTGCTCTCAATTCCAGAATGTTTATTGGAAGAAGACTCTCCTCCTGATTCCATAGTCCCTGAGCCTTCAGAGAATTCCAGACAGCGCCCCAACCTAGTAGGCTGGCGTCTGTTGTTACAATTGACCAGTCTGGCCTGCTGAATGGCATTCCCCTGGACAGATGTGGCCGATAAAGCCACCATAGAAGAGAATTTCTGGTCTCTTGAATGGAATGAAGGACACGGCATGCATTTTGAAGTTTTGTTAACCTGTCCTCTGTCAGGTAAATCTTCATTTCTACAGAATCTATCAGAGTCCCCAGGAAGGGAACTCTTGTGAGTGGAAAGAGAGAACTTTTCTCTTCGTTCACTTTCCATCCATGCGACCTTAGAAATGCCAGTACTATCTCTGTATGAGATTTGGCAGTTTGAAAGCTTGAAGCTTGTATCAGTATGTCGTCTAAGTACGGAGCTACTGAAATTCCTTGCGGTCTTAGTACCGCCAGAAGAGTGCCCAGAACCTTTGTGAAGATTCTTGGAGCCGTAGCCAGTCCGAATGGAAGAGCTACAAACTGGTAATGCCTGTCTAAAAAGGCAAACCTTAGATACCGGTAATGACTTCTGTGAATCGGTATGTGAAGGTAAGCATCCTTTAAATCCACTGTGGTCAAGTACTGACCCTCTTGGATCATGGGCAAAATTGTTCGAATAGTTTCCATCTTGAATGATGGAACTCTTAGGAATTTGTTTAGGATCTTTAAATCCAAGATTGGCCTGAAGGTTCCCTCTTTTTGGGAACTACAAACAGATTTGAGTAAAACCCTTGTCCTTGTTCCAACCGCGGAACTGGATGGATCACTCCCATTAATAAAAGATCTTGTAGGCAGCGTAGAAACGCTTCCTTCTTTGTTAGGTTTGTTGACAACCTTGACAGATGAAATCTTCCTCTTGGGGGAGAGGATTTGAAGTCCAGAAGGTATCCCTGAGATATGATCTCTAACGCCCAGGGATCCTGAACATCTCTTGCCCAAGCCTGGGCGAAGAGGGAAAGTCTGCCCCCCACTAGATCCGGGCCCGGATCGGGGGCCCTCAATTCATGCTGTCTTAGGGGCAGCAGCAGGTTTTCTGGCCTGTTTGCCCCTGTTCCAGGACTGGTTAGGTTTCCAGCCTTGTCTGTAGCGAGCAACAGCTCCTTCCTGTTTTGGTGCAGAGGAAGTTGATGCTGCTCCTGCTTTGAAATTACGAAAGGAACGAAAATTGGACTGTCTAGCCTTGGCTTTGGCCTTGTCCTGAGGCAGGGCATGACCTTTACCTCCTGTAATGTCATCAATAATCTCTTTCAAGCCGGGCCCGAATAAGGTCTGCCCTTTGAAAGGAATATTAAGCAATTTAGATTTAGACGTAACATCAGCTGACCAGGATTTTAGCCACAGAGCTCTGCGTACCTGAATGGCGAATCCTGAATTTTTAGGCGCAAGTTTAGTTAAATGTACTACGGCATCTGAAATAAATGAATTAGCTAACTTAAGGAATTTAAGTTTGTGTGTGATGTCATCTAGTGTGGATGATTGAAGTGTCTCTTCCAGAGACTCAAACCAAAATGCTGCTGCAGCCGTGACAGGCGCAATACATGCAAGAGGTTGCAATATAAACCCTTGTTGAACAAACATTTTCTTAAGGTAACCCTCTAATTTTTTATCCATTGGATCTGAAAAAGCACAGCTATCCTCCACTGGGATAGTGGTACGCTTAGCTAAAGTAGAAACTGCTCCCTCCACCTTAGGGACCATTTGCCATAAGTCCCGTGTGGCGGCGTCTATTGGAAACATTTTTCTGAATATAGGAGGGGGTGAGAAAGGCACACCGGGTCTATCCCACTCCTTAGTAACAATGTCAGTAAGTCTCTTAGGTATAGGAAAAACGTCAGTACTCGTCGGTACCGCAAAATATTTATCCAACCTACACATTTTTTCTGGGATTGCAACTGTGTTACAATCATTCAGAGCCGCTAATACCTCCCCTAGTAACACACGGAGGTTCTCAAGCTTAAATTTAAAATTTGAAATGTCTGAGTCCAGTTTATTTGGATCAGAACCGTCACCCACAGAATGAAGCTCTCCGTCTTCACGTTCTGCAAACTGTGACGCAGTATCAGACATGGCCCTTGCATTATCAGCGCACTCTGTTCTCATCCCAGAGTGATCACGTTTACCTCTTAGTTCTGGTAGTTTAGCCAAAACTTCAGTCATAACAGTAGCCATATCTTGTAATGTGATTTGTAATGGCCGCCCAGATGCACTCGGCGCTACAATATCACGCACCTCCTGAGCGGGAGATGCAGGTACTGACACGTGAGGCGAGTTAGTCGGCATAACTCTCCCCTCGTTGTTTGGTGAAATATGTTCAATTTGTACAGATTGACTATTTTTTAAAGTAGCATCAATACATTTAGTACATAAATTTCTATTGGGCTCCACTTTGGCATTAACACATATAGCACAGAGATATTCCTCTGAATCAGACATGTTTAACACACTAGCAAATAAACAGCAACTTGGAAATACTTTTCAAAGTAATTTACAAATAATATGAAAACGAACTGTGCCTTTAAGAAGCACAGAAAATATTATAACAGATAAAATAATTAAGTTATAGCATCAATCTTTGTCAGAATATACAGTTTTAGCAAAAGATTGTTCCCCTCAGCAAATGATAACTAACCCAGGCAGCAGAAAAAAATACACAAATAAACGTTTTTTATATCACAGTCAATACAATCAGCACAGCTCTGCTGTGAATGATTACTTCCCTCAAAAAAGACTCTTGAGATCCCTGAACTCTGTAGAGATGAACCGGATCATGCAGGAAGAAAATGAACCTCTGACTGAGTTTTTCTGATGCATAGTGAAAGCACCAAAATGGCCCCTCCCCCACACACATAACAGTGAGAGGGATCAGTGAACTGCTCTAATTTAAATCAAAACTATTGCCAAGTGGAAAAAAAGTGCCCAAAACATTTTTTCACCCAGTACCTCAGAGAAAAAAACGTTTTTACATGCCAGCAAAAAAACGTTTTACCTCAATAATTAATTGTCATTTAAAACCTATTGCAAGTCCCTGCAAAATAGGTTAAGTCTATGTATACAGTTTAAAAGCCAGAGAAGTACCATTTCCCAGAAAACTGAAGTGTAAAATATACATACATGACAGCCTGATATCAGCTACATCTACTGCATTCAAGGCTGAGTTTACATTATAACGGTATGGCAGGATTTTCTCATCAATTCCATGTCAGAAAATAATAAACTGCTACATACCTCTTTGCAGATTAATCTGCCTGCTGTCCCCTGATCTGAAGTTTACCTCTCCTCAGATGGCCGAGAAACAGCAATATGATCTTAACTACTCCGGCTAAAATCATAGAAAAACTCAGGTAGATTCTTCTTCAAATTCTACCAGAGAAGGAATAACACACTCCGGTGCTATTATAAAATAACAAACTTTTGATTGAAGATATAAAAACTAAATATATCACCATAGTCCTCTCACACATCCTATCTAGTCGTTGGGTGCAAGAGAATGACTGGAGGTGACGTAGAGGGGAGGAGCTATATAGCAACTCTGCTGGGTGAATCCTCTTGCACTTCCTGTAGGGGAGCAGTTAATATCCCACAAGTAATGATGACCCGTGGACTGATCACACTTAACAGAAGAAAGTAACGTTCACAGTCACTGGGTAAAGGCACCCACGTACCACCCAAAGCAATAACAATATAAATAAGGGCGATTCCCACCAATGTTCCTTTTTCCTCTGCAGACCAGAAGATCAACCACTTTCTTCCTAAGCAAAAACACCTCAGACAATAAATTATCATGTTCATCACTGGCCAGCAATCAAGGCCCCCCTCCTGGCATATCACCTATTTTCTTATTTAAATTCTGATTCACCATAGAAATGTACCAAGTCTTTCATTTTTTGCGACTAGATATGTAAAGCTGTGTTTAAGTGTACATATCTCTCTAATATTGCTCAAGGCACACTTAAAAAGGGACACTAAATTCAAAACATTTATTCTCGATATCTAAGCAACATATAAACATGTTGCTTATTTTGGTGAAATAAAAGAATACAGCTGTATCTGTCACATAAATCCTTCTAATTCTAATTGGCTGATAGGCACTATCCCCTTAATGCTCATTGGTTGATAGGCATCTTGCTACTAATGTTTCCCGAGCATTATTAGGAATTACCTGTAAGCCAATGAGCTTTAATAGGAAGTGAACAACTGAAAAAGTTAAATTTAAACAACGTTTACTTCACAATTTAAGCAAAAAATGCCTCTGTGTGTAAATTATGTTTCTTCATATGAATGACAGAACATTTTTGAGTACATTGTCCCTTTAAGGTCTACCAAATACTATAGATGGTCCTTGGCTCTTTCAGATACCCTATCAGGGTCATGCTGATGGCATATGGATATTAGAAAATAAACACACACCAGAGTGAAATGCTTTCAGAATTTGTATGCATTTAAAGGGACATAAAATCCAACATTTTTCTTTCACGATTCAGATAGAGCATGGGCTTTTGAATAACTTTCCAATTTACTTATATTATCATTTTGCTTCATTCTCTGACTGGCGGCTGAAAATACTGTATGTGCCTCGCCCTCTTCTTATAGGCTCACCTCATGTGTTCAGCTAGCTCACAGTAGTACATTGCTGCTCCTTCAACAAAAGATGCTAAGAGAATGAAGCAAATTTTATAATAGAACTAAACTGTAAAGTTTGGGTTTCATGTCCCTTTAAGGTGGGTAATATTTATGTGAGGTTCTGTAAGGTATAATTGTAGTTATAGTATTACTATTTTAAAAGCATAACAATACAGAGAGTTTAGACGGAAAATAACTGTCAGCAAATACAAACCAGAAATAGACAGCACAAGCAAAACGTACATGGTGTAATGATTCTGTTTGCTTTTTAGTAAATACTATTCTGTACTGTATACGGAAATGAAAGAATATAATCAGACCAGGAACTAAAGAGGGTTTGTAATAAAAACAGGCACATGTGCATTTGTAGTTTTTGTGTACACAGTGAAAACTGAATATGGCCTTGAGCATTCAGCTCTTTTCGGCACTGAATTTATTTGTGTAAAAGTCCAACTTACAAAGATCTGTGCAAATACAGATCATTGTGTGTTTCACTTTCACAAGAATACATTTGGCGCAGAAAAGAGCAGTGGTCATATTCGGCATTCATTGCGCACACAGAACTACAAATGCACATGTCTAGTAATCATTCAGCATAAAATCTTAATAGTTCCCTTTAGAAAATGAGGTCCTGCTTGTATTTATACAGTTTCACACTATGGTGATAGCAGTCAGTTACCACTAGAAGGCCATTGTTTGATATTGCTATTCCACTAGGTCCTTCCAGATCTTGTGTCACCACCTTCACAGACAGCTGTGAGTCAGGGTTAAACATAGTGACAGTGTTCCTTCCTTTATCCGCTATAAAAAAGTTGCCTTGTGCATCCACACAGACACCAGATGGATTGACAAAATAACAATGGTCGCCATACTTTGGGCCTATTGTTTTCTTAAGTGATCGCTCCTTGTTTATAATTTTAACGCAGCAGCCCGGGTGCTGTCCAAAGAGCTGACCTTCTGTGACCAACAATTCTTCACCCTGAAAGAAAATTGTGACAACAGTTTACACACAGTAATAGAGATGTGGGAAATTAAATTCCAGTTGCAAGAGATCTACATACAAAATATTTTTTTTACGTATATATGTCATGGGTAAAATCAGATATTGGGTAATCCTTGGAATACACGGGTAAAACGGACATTACCCAAGCTGCTGTGTGTATGATCATACATTCATTGTGAGTGCAGAGTCTCAAACATATATATAACATGCACTGTAATTCCCCCATCTTCACTATCTTTACTGCCTCCGCCTTGGGGGTTCAAGGAAGTTGAATCCCCCCTTGTAAACCTCATTCCCCACATTCACTTGGGGTGTATGTCAGAGGATCGGCGGGGCGCCTTCCTTGAACTCTCCAGGCGGAGGCAAAAGAAATAGTGTAGATGAGGGAATTACAGTACATCAGGCTTTACCCACAGCCACTTGGGTAATATACCCAGATTTCTTACCTTATCCGTAACATATAAAACTGTCAGGTTTGTTTTAGCACAGTGTGGTAAGTTTTGCAAATGAGAAATTATTCACTTGGGCATGTTTATTATATGTCTCTTGGTTGTTGCCTATTAGAGTTAGCTGTACAGACCATCACCTAGTAGACAGGTCATTGCCATTTTTATAGTGATTATCTGCTATCTAGAGCAGTGATTTGCAACCTTTTTTTTGCCGTGGCACACTTTTTTACATTAAAAAATCCCGTGGCACACCACCATCCCAAAATTTTACAAAATGACACATTGTAGCCTAATACAGGATATATATATATATATATATATATATATATATATATATATATATACACACACACATATACACATACTGTATATATACACACACACTGTACTGTGCTGTCATGCCATGCCTCCTACAAACTATACATGACATATTGACATTCTTTTACAAACAATCATAATGATTGTCTGTGACCGAATATCAATGTCATGGTTGTAAATGATGCCTGATGAGCCTGTCACATACCTCCCAATATTTAAAAATTTGAAAGAGGGACACCCCTGCACTGTTGTCAATCTGCCGCGGCACACCTGAGGATCTCTCACGGCACACGAGTGTGCCACGGCACACTGGTTGAAAAACAATGATCTAGAGGGCCATGATATCATTCATTTGAGTTCCCTCTTTCAAATAAGGACTACATTTTCTGTTAATTTAACCACATATTACATGGACGGCTATTATCAAACTTTATCAATCCTTTTAGAAAAGAAACTTGAAAATAATGAAAAACGTACCTTTAGAAAAAATGCAGGAAAGCATGGGCAGCATAATAGCCACAGTATAAAATACTGTTCTCTAACCTCGGCTCTGCACTACACCTCTAGTAGGTACAAACTAGACATTCTTTTTTTTTTTAGATCAATGCAAAATGTAACACATCTCTTGTTATTCCGTGCATTTGTACAAAAACAAATAGGCCATTAAATGAATAAGCAAATAGAGCAAGAGTCACCTTGTTTGTGTTTTTTGTGTATTAATCTGTTAACAACAAAATGCCCAGATAGTTGGGAATCCTCATACTTTCCAGGGGCACTTGATTGTTTGCTGTGATGCTTGGCTTAATCTGATTGCCAAAGGGATGGCTGGCTGAAGATCTAAGGACACACATGTAGTATTTTCAGGTAGGTAAATATTTATGTGAGACAGTAACAGTCATCCTGTCCTACTGAGCCTTGGGCTGAGAGAGGCAGATATTACAGAGAGACCACCAATCAAATTACAAGTTCTGTCAAAAGTTTAATAAGTTGAACGTACGTGTGGTATTTAAATGCTAGAGACTGTTTACTTACTACAATTTGTTAATGCTGTATGCATTGCTGCTTTGCTGTACACAATTTATTTCTGTTAAATGTTGATTTTAGTTAATTCACCTCAAATAGTGGTGATCTTTTTTTTGTAGTTGGCTATTACTCATTTTAAATGTAATTTCTTTGTAGTTGTTTCTGCATTGCAAAATGATTTGCACTTAAAAATAGTTTATTTAAAGGAATTTGGTATTAGCTGCCTTTAAAGGGACATGAAACCCATAAATGTTCTTTCATGATTCAGATAGAGAATACAATTTTAAGCAACTTTCCAGTTTACTTCTATGATCTTATTTACTTTGCTCTCTTTGAATCCTTTGTTGAAAAGATTACCTATGTAGACTCAGGAGCTGGGAGCTAACTGTTGATTGGTGGCTGCATGTATACAGTATATCTTTTTTTTTCATAATTTGCTTACCAATGTGTTCAGCTAGCTTTTAGTAGTGCATTGCTGCTCCTTCAATAAATTATACCAAGTGAATGAAGTACAACTGATAATAGAAGTAAATTGGAAAGTTGTTTAAAATGGTCTGCTCTGTCTGAATCATGAAATAAATAAATGTGGGTTTCATGTCTCTTTAACTTGCTCTGAGATAAGTTACAGTATATATTGCAAAGTCATATAGTCCGTAGTAATATATAGTTATAGAAGTCATAGAATTTTACACAGAGTTAGAATTTTATTCAGTGCAGTTAACTATTTATAGGTAGAGTAGATACCATGGTTCTGCAGAATGTGTGCATTGTTTATAGCTTACCTACCCTAATGCCTTTCCAATCTCTGAAGCTATCAAAGTTTCAAATAATGCATTGAGTTTTTTCCATTAATAAATTTCTTAAAATATTATACAGTCAAATACACAATAAAGTTCAGGGGACTTTGTGTAAACAGTTATGAAAGTATTCAAAGGAAGAAAACTTCAAGGTAAACTTCCACCTCAAAACACAATCCTTCTTACTTGGCAGAAATATGGAACAACCTAGCAATAGTAGTGAGCAAATGTCCACCCCACCCGTCACCCAAAAAGCATCTATTATCAGACAGCCAAAGCAGGAACAATGTTGTACTGTGCAATTATAAAGGAATGGGTCAGATGCTGAGCCTAGTGTCTCAAGTAAACTGTTATATTAGTGGTCCAGATAGGAACAACAGTATATATGTGTTGCCACTCCAACCACTATGTCCACCAATACCATAATCACCAGCAGCCCTCTCCAGAGACTATTAAGTAGAGCGGTATCTATAACAGCAGCAGAGTATAATTGGAGGAAACAGAGATAAGTCTGCAGTCACTACTGTTAAAGTTAGCAGGTGGAAACTCATCATTGCCATCTACTTCTACTACACAATCTCCCAATTATAGTAGAGCTCATGCCATGACAAATCCACAGCAGCATTTTAGCCATAAGCTGCTTTTATGACCACCTACCAACATTCAACGTTAGAGTTTTCCCCATCACTGTAAATATTTTCAACCCTCAGTGGTCAAAGTTATCTCCACACCAGGTTAAATAGATGGCCTTGTTAAAATTCAACCTGCCCAAGTTGAGTCACCCACCCCCTCTATTCATAAAATGATCTTATTACTCTGTGGTATCCTTTGGGAGAATTTACATTTGGTAAAGTGTTTTAAGCTCATAATCAAAGAGCATTGAATTTACAACTTGTAATTGTAACTAGCGTGTGAGTGAGCCAGAATTTATGTTTGGATTTTGTGATGAGTTTGTGAATCTGATAAACATTTGTCTTCCTCTGTTAAATAATAATCTTTGGATAAGCTCTCTGAAAAAAAGACATATATGATTAAGATATTAATAATAAAAACTGTGTACACTGCAGGTTTGTTGTTTGAGGTCTATGGAGCCTCTTTAACTGATTACGAAGATTTTTTTTTTGCCAATGAAAAATTCAATTTAAAAACACTAGCCTAGATTACACATAGAGTGCAAAATATTAGCACTATTGTGCGTTAACATTGCTCAAGAGCTCTACTTTTTAATCGCTCAAGTGATAAAGTGATAGTCTAGGGAGCACTAGCACCTGCATTGGGGATAGTTTAGGTGCACTAAATTCATAACTTAATAGGCTTCTATGTGGCTGGATATCGCCAAATGCAAGTAGTGGATTTCCTCATGTAGTTATTGTTACTAATAATGGTTTACTTATGGTTTTAGGAACCTCAAATGTTTAAAGTGATATTTTGGATTACCCTTGAGCACAACACTTAACTCTGTGTTGTAACCATTGTGTTGTAAAAACTTGTTATAAATGTGCAATGAGTTTTCTAACAGCAGTCCTTGCACTATCCATTAAACCTATAGGGAGGGCTAAAAAAGATGCCCTGTTTAAAATGTTTAACCATCCACTTATAATAACAGATTGTGCGTTATTTATAGCGTGAGACCAGGCACAAGATAATGCACCCTTCACTATTGATTGAGCTCCACTTGTAAACTAGCCCATTATTCTTGAAAATAGAGGAACTTAGACGAAAGATAGTTGTTTAGATAAAGACATCAAAAGAATTGTCGCTAAAAAAAAAACAATGCATCCCCAGGGGACTTTAAATTAGAAACTTGGCTAAAATGTATAGACAAATTAAATACAATTTTAACAAACCGTTTACTCTTATTAGTGGATCTTATGATTGATTATAAGAAACTACAAAATGTGAAATCAATTAAACAAATGAAGACCGTTCAAGAAAATCTTAAACTTTTATCATGAAATCCACATTTAAAAAAAATGAAAGAGTTAAAGAGTTTGGTAATTTAAAAAGAAAGAGATGTAGGACTATAAAAACAACATAGTTTATAAATGGACTCATGGAGAGGTTGCTAGAAGAAATTATAAAAATGTA